>NC_060267.1:171830172-171884447 GCF_021613505.1 Equus quagga | reverse complement strand
AACTGCTGGGTGGGCTGCTCTGAATGTTGGAGATTTTGGAAACGGGAAAGGTGGTGACAGGGAGACGGGCCAGGAGGCTGTTCCAGTCACCTGAGCACAAGGTGATCAAGGTTCAGACCCTGACCACGCAAAGGAACGTCCCGGGGCTGTGGCCTGGGATTTCTGACCAGCCTGGAGACTGACCGCAGTGGGGGCTGGAAAGGAGAGACACATGCGCCGTGGGAATCAGTGTGGGCTGTTCAAGTGGATGTCAAAGGGCGCTCTGACAGCAGGGCGGGGAAGCGGGGACTGGACCTGCTTTTCCCCGTGTTGACGGCATCGGTGTTGGGAAAGCATGGGGGTGAGGGGGATGGGGGCGCTGCCTCCAGGGAGCCTGCACTGCAGGACCAGGGGAGGCTGGAGAGGGGGCTGGGCTGCGCTCGGGCAGGAAGGCGCTTCTGTGTAGCTGGTGTGCTGGCTTCACCCACAGGTAGCGGGGAGGGCAAAGGTCAGTGGAGGGCAGGACGATATGGATGGAGGTAGAGAAATCCAAAACAGCCCAGAGCCACCACCTCTGCCTGGGAACAAGGAGCGTGTGTCCCTGCAGCTCCTAGCGCCTGTCCTGCTGCAGAGACCATTTTGAGCGGGGCGGGCGGTGGGGGTGCCGGCTCACCTAATGACTCTAACAAGGTCATGGAAGGCTTTGTCGACGTTGAGAGGTGGGTCCTTGGCACTGGTTTCTATGTACGGAATCTGAAAGGCAAAGCTCAGCTGGGTAAGAGCAGCACTGAGCTCCTCAGAGCCCCATCCCCAAATGCCACGCCCAGGGGGCCATGTGCTTTAAAGCTCCCCAGGACCCTGGCTCCTCAGCCTCCAGCCCGTCGGCGGCTTCTTGCTCTCTAAGGTTGGAAAGTTTTCCTGACAGCTTTTCCAATCTCTCTTGTTCTCTAGTCACAGAGATATTTAATAGCTCCCTAAAAATAGAACAGAAATGATCTTTTTATACACTTGAAGACTAAAGACTGTTTCATTTATCAAACTAAAATACGTGCTGCTTCTCTTCACTTTTCGTTCCAAGGTCTATCTCTCGACCTTGGGGTGATGCTGCCCCTCCTCCCGGGCCCTCCAGAGGGACTCGGGTGGGAAAGGCTGTGGCGAGGCCGTGCCATGGGCAGCACTTGCACGCTGGCGACCCCTGGCCGGTCTGTGCCTCCGACCCCCAAAACAAGCCTGCCTGGCCCAGCTCTTGTTTGCTCTGCACCTCTGAGCCTGGGAGCTGAGCCATGTGTACGGAAGGCTCGTGTCTGCACGTTTAATGCTGTGGAATCATCGCCTGGCTAGAAGGCAGCTGTACGTTGGGAGACGTGGAAGATGATCCTGCAGGATGGGTTGCAAGGGCCCCGTCTACACCAAGGCTTGGGCTGGCACAGGGAGGAGAAGGAAGGCTCCATGGGGTCAGGACACAGTCCTGAGCGCTTGTCCTCTCCTGTAACAGGGACCCCACAAAGGCAGGAAGGGCTCGCTCCCCCACACACACACTGGTGGAGACAGTGGAGTTCACACAACACGCAGGGCCTCCCCAGGGGAGGTGGAGGTAAGCCATCTGGGAGGAGACTGGAGAATTTGGGTATTTTCTGTAACTTTTTCCTGATTACAAGATAAAGCCGTTTCATTATAATACATTTGAAAAAGAAAAGCACAGTGAAGACAATAAAAACAGTCGACTTTAAATGTCTGGGGAGCTGGGTTATTATTTAGAGGAGCATGTTGTAAACCATTGCCCAGAACTCATAATAAAGTCAGTGTCTTCCCACTGATGGATTCTCATCACGGGAGATCAGATGTTCACACGCTGCTGTGGCTTCAAGCAGGGTCTTGTTGCAGCTGACCAGATACCCGCGGCAGAGCACAAAGGGCATGCGTGGCTCAGATCCCTGAACCAGTCATTCACAAATATCCGAGCCTTGGATAACACGGAAAGGAAACCGCCCTCCACTGTAGGCGGTCCCACTGTGGGCTGTTCCACTGAGACTGTGGGCTGTTTAACCAAGATGAGTGTGAGCTGTTTGGCCTCCCAGGTCTCTATATCCTGACCTCGCTTAATCCTCACGTTAACCCTCAGGGGTAAGCAACTATCTCCATTTTGCAGCTGGGGAAACTGAGCTCAGAGTAGTGACATACTCGCCCAAGGCCACACAGCAGCCAGCAGAGAATCAAGATTTGAACCAGATTCCACCTCCTGCCTGGCCTCCCCCTGGACAGGTGGGGGTGCCGAGGTCAGCTTTGGAGGCTCTCCCAGGTGAGGCAGGTGCCTGGGAGTGCCCAGCAGCTGGAGTCCTCTGAGACCCTGTGAGGCGGGGACAACACTCTTCCCTGTGCGAGCCGGGAAGGGAAGCGGGCAGGCACCTGCAGCTGCGGCTGGGACCTACCTGGAGCCCCTTCGCATCCCATAATCCTGCCAGCTCAGTCTGTCCCAGCTTTCAGGGGCCTCAGCCCCCTGCTGCTGGCCGTCCCACTGCGTCACTTAGAAGTACACTGCAATATCCCCTGGGTCCCCAGACACCCTCCACCTTCCTTCTGGGGGTCCTGCCTCTGCCAGTGAAGAAACGTTGATGTGCATTATCTGGGTCCCTAGAATTCCAGGATTTCAGCAGCAACAAGACTTAAACCAGGGGAAAACCTGCAATAAAATGGTAGCACCATTTATCCCCACCAACGGGCTAGGAAATGCCAGCTTCCTGCATCTGGTCAGGGTGACCTGCCCTGGTCAGCTAAGAGGAACTTGCCGTACAAGCTCTAAAATTAGGATAGTAGCTCATGGAGTCATTTGTCAAATGATAAGGGAGGCAGCAGCATTCACTGTAGTAGAAACATAGGCTGAGAGACAGGGGCCCTGGGTTCTGGGGGGATGGGGACACTATTCACCGGCTGGGAGGCCCCTGGAACTCACTCACCCTCCTGTGTCTCATTCCCTTTGATCTGCAGAATGGGATACTGCTACCCCTTGCAGTATCCTCACCCCCCCAGGGCTGCTGGGAGGGACACGAGAAGGCGTTGTGACAGCCCTTAGCACACCCTTTCAGGCAGGGTGTCTGGGACCTGGGAGGACGTGGGCACTCTCCACGAAGCCTGCATCCAACGTTAAACCCGGCGGTCAGTCCCCAGCCCTCACCCAGACACTTCCGGGCAGCACCTGTCTTGGTGATCTCGATCACTCCCTCCTCCTTGAGGCATTTTCTTTACTTGGCTCCCATGACACCCCATTCTGGTCCTCGCATATCACTGACCCCTCAGTCCCTTTGGCTGCACCCCCTCATCTCCCCACCCTCACAACACTGAAGGGTCCCCGGCCTCACTCCCAAACTCCTTCCCTATCTATCCTCACTCCCTCGGGTTTGATGGCTTTAAAGTCTATCTCTGTTACCAATTTCCGATGCTACCGCCAGACGGGTCTATCTGGCTGCTGTCTGACGTCTCCACTTGATTATCCACTCGGCTCCTCAAACTAAAGAGGTCAAAAGCCGGGCCCCTCGCCTTCCCCGCACACTTACTGCCACGGTCTCCCCAGCCCGCTGACTGTCACTGCAGTCTTCTGAAAGTTGCTCCTGCCCCAAACCTTGGAGTCATCCTCACTTCCCTCCTCTTTTTCTCACCCCACATCCAATCTGTGAACCAATCCTGCTGGCTCTCTTAGGAACAGACCCAGAACCCAAGCACGGCGCCACCTCCACGGGCACCACGCTGGTCCAGCTCAGCCTGCACCTGGGTTATCGTCACAGCCCCTGACTGGCCTCCTGCTCCGCCCTGGCCCCTACAGACCATTCTTAACATGGCCACCAGACAGAAGCTGTGCAGCCCTAAGTCTCACCACATCCGTCACTCCTCGCTCCAAACCCTCCAGTGGTTTCCCTTCTCACTCTTGGTAAAACCCCATAAGGCGTTAAACCACCTCCGACCTCATAGCTGCCACTCACCCCTGCTGCTGCTCTGGCCATACTGGCTCCTTGCTGTTCCTCAAACTCCCACCTCAGGGCCTTTGCACTGATTATTCCCTCTGCTGGCACATTCTTTCCCCAGATATCTACATGGTTGATTCTTCTGCTCCATGAGTCCTCACTGGCATGACCCTTCCCCGCAGGTCTTCCCTGACCACCCTAGTTGGAAAAGCAGCCCCCCATTTCCACATTCTCTACCCCCTTCCCTGATTTACTTTTTCCTGCAGCACATGTCACCTTCTGACAGACTCTAATTTGCTTTGTTTATTGTCTGTCTCCTGTCACTAGAAGTCAGCAGCACGAGGCAGGGAGTGTTGTCTCCCAGGGCCGAGGACTGTTGAATGAATATGTGAATGAACTCAGAGGGCAGAGACAAGCAGAACTGATGTGCAGTGGGCCCCTCCCTCTACTCACGCAGCGGGGCCCACCAGGCAGAGGGAAGGCGCGACTGTGCAGCCCTCCCAGCAGGCCGGGTGGACCTCCACACAGCTGACCAGTGAGGCCAGGGGCCCGGGCTGCGCCAGTGTGGGGAAGGCTGGGAAGAAGCCCATGACCCCACCCAGCACCATCCAGAGGGCGAAGGGGCATCACAGTGAACTGAAAAAAAACTAAGATTTCTGCTGATAGTCACTGGGCGGCCTGGGCAAACCTCGGTCTGACCCCTTGTAAGATGGGATAATTACACCACCCACCTCAGCGTGTGGCTGTGAGGAGTAAATGCTCCGCCTGCACAATGCCTGGCACGGAGCAGGGCTCAGTGAACGGTGGCCAATGCTGAGGAGGCTGAGCATAATCAGGCAGCTGGCTCAGAGAAGGCGACAGAAGCCAATGTCTGCACAGCCCACGAGGAATCTGCCATGTCAGGGGCCAGGAGGTGGCCTGAACGCCACGGCTTGCAGGCCACTGTGAAGGTACCTGGCCCTCATGTCAGAGCCTCTACTGACTGATGAGAGGGTGCTTTCTCTCTGGTCTGTTGTCTTGTTTCACAAAAGATCCCACATCCCACATGGCCTGCTAGGCCTCTCTGTGGAGTCTAGCCCGCTCCCTAGTAGGCCCAGGTTCTAATCTGCAGACCAGGACTGCAGGAGTGACGGCTATCAACTCTAACATCCCCTGACCCTCCAACACACACGCACACACAAATACACACACACACAACCTACATTGTGTTTGGTCGCCATTTCTTTTCCTTGCTCCCTGGTGATTTTCCTCAAGTGCATCAGATCGACCTTGTTGGCCACGAGGATCATCGGGAATGACTCCCTGAGGAATGAAGGAACAGCAGCTCATGAGGTTTCGCTGCCCCCACACTGGTGAAGGCCATGCAACCACAACACAGGCACGGGACAGCCCACATCACCTCCCCAGTCAGCCCGGAGCTGACTTACAGGCCCTTCCCTCCACGGCTCCAGGATGGGGAGAGGGGCCCTGGGGCTGCTGGCTCTCTTGGTTTGAAGCCTTAGGCTTGCTGCAAGGAGAGTGAGGGGCCCCCCGGGAACTCCCTTGCTCAACACTATCAGCGAAGGTGCCACTGGGCTGCTGGGCCCGGGCTGGGTTCCCAGACCGGCTTCTTCCCATCTGGGTCACCCTGATGCACCAACCACGCCATCAGCAATGGCTCGTGAAGAGCACCAGGGCCAGGGGCTGGCCCACCGCTGGTGCTCGGTACATGGTAGGTGCAAAATCGGGACAGCTCCCAGGAGAGGAAGGGGGATCGAGAGGCATGTCTGCCTGAAAGATTCCCATTGACATACGGGGTCACACTGCTGCCCCAAAGTGAAGGAATGCGGGTCTCACAGCATCTTCGGCAGCACTGGGTATTTTCCTCAGAAATATTATAACATGACAGGTGAGAAATGGTACGTTATTATTTCTCCTTGCACTTCTTTGATTAGAAAGACGGTTGAATATTTTCCCACATCTGAGTCATTTGTTTTCTCTCTTGAGATTTCTACAGTCACGGGCTTGACCCACATTTATCTCTTGAGCTTTGTGTGTGTATGTGTGTGAGTGTGTGCATGCGTGAGTGTGTGTGTGCATGTATGAGTGTGTATCTGTTTACCTGGCAAAGTTATTAACCCTTTGCCTTAGGAATAGGTGTTGACTGGATTTTTCCATCTTTACTAACATTTGCTCAAAGCTTGCTGTTTTCCTGTTAGTTCACCCCTTTACTTTCTTTACATTGCCTCTTTAAGATCCAATTAACTGAAGAAATCAGTTAAAACATGCTTCCAATTATTTAACTACTCCACAGACGGCAGCCCGCCATTATCCACAGCTTCAGTTACCTTTGGTCATTTGCAGTCCAAAAATATTAAAAGGAAAATTTCAGAAATAAACAATTCATAGGTTTTAAATTGCATGCTGTTCGCGCTGTCTACTCCGTCCCACCCGGGGCGTGAATCATTCCTTTGTCCAGCATACCCACGCTCTACTGTACAGGAAAAAACGTGGTCTACACAGGGTTCAGTACCATGAGTGGTTTCAGGCCTCCACTGGGGGGTCTTGGAATGTATCCCTGGGGGTAAGGAGAGACCACTGTAATAATAGTGAAAAAATGAGACTTTATTTAGGGGCTTGTAAATCTCGCAAATTGGAAAATGTTTCTGGAGAGAAAATTCACTTTTTCTTTGAACGTAATAAAATTTGGTTAAATTGGAGCTGAAAAACAGAAATATTACTTTTGATTTCTCGCTTCATCTGTGGGGACGGTTCAGGAGAGATGGCAGGGAGCTGACCCCTCCAGGCCTTGGAAGCAGCTGGCCCCGAAGAACTAGGGCAGGAATCAGAGGGATCAGGTCCGACTTCAGCTCTGCCCTCAGTGCCTCAGCTTTTGCCTGAAAATCTCAGAGAGGGAGAGACAGACAGACAGACAGAGGGAGCCTGCTCTGAGCAGGAGTCGGGAGGTCCTGGCCCGCTGCCCTCACCTGTCCTTGACGCGCAGGATGAGCTGGTGGAAGCGGTCCACGTGCTCGAAGCTGGCCTTGTCTGTGACCGAGTAGACGATGAGGAAGCCGTCCCCCGTGCGCATGTACTGCTCCCGCATGGCGCTGAACTCCTCCTGCCCGGCCGTGTCCAGAACTGGGGTGGGATGAGGCCACTCAGGGGCTGTCACCACCCACCCTGGAGCTCCCCTAGCCTGCAGACCCCCACGCTGTTCCTGCTGTCCCGACTGTGGCTAGCCCTGAGCTGTCCCCACAAGAGGCCGCTGGAGCTCCCTGGGCTGTGCTGGAAGAGACCTCAGGGCCAGGCTCTGACGGACTTGTTTGTGGACGTACCGATTCCAACACATGGTGCTTCCTGGGCCTTAATTCTCTGTCTAGAGAAAAGCTTCTTCAAGTCAGTGGTCGACTCTGCTATAAAACCCCGCCGGAGTCCCCAGACCTGGGCGTTGGATCCCTGCTGCAGCCCTTACAATGGAGTCGGGGGGCAGTTACCTGACTCTCTGAGCCCCACTTCCTCCTCTGTAAAATGGAAACCATGCCTCCACCTTGTAGGGCCTAGGGAGGAGGGGGAGAGCACCAGGACGTGCCTGGGGGCAGCCCTGAGGAGGCCATCCTGGCCAGGCAGGGTCCTCAGGCCCTGTGTGGACAGACACCAGGCAGCCATGGGGAAGGAGTGGCCCCCAGAGAGCCAGGGTCACTCCCTGCCTAGGATGGGGCTGTCACAGTGGTGGCGGGAGGGGAAGCTGGGGCTGGCAGAGGGGTGTTGGGAAGAACCATCTCAGCACAGGCTTTCCCCCACCCCATCCAGCCCTCCCACTGCCCCACCCCGTGAACTCCTGAAGCCCACTTGCCTTCAGCTTCCTTCCTGCTGAGATACAATGCTCACCCCTGCCTGTTTCAGAGAGGTCATGTCCACAGCTGGGGAGCGGGTGTCTCCCTTCAGACGTGCAAGCCTGACCTCCTCACACCCTGCTGAAGCCCTATGGGGGCATGAAGTCTGAACCCCTCAGTGTCCTGCAAGCCCTGCCCACTGTCTAACCTCCCCATTCTCCTAGGTTGCTCTACTCTGACCAGACCCAGCTTTCCCACTTCCTAGGGGCAGCGGAGTAGCTGGTTACAGATTTTGGAGCCAGACACCTGGGCTGAGTCTGGCTCATTCCCAGAGTGTGACCCTGCCCAAGCTTGCTTCTCTGTGCCTCCATTTCCTAAAATGGGATCATCAGGGTTGTTTCCAGTTACTATTCTGAAGGAAAATGTGGCGATATAGGGGACGAGAGAGAATGGCTTTGAGGGCAGTGGCTGTTTATGATGAACGGTGGCATCATATACTGAGGGGGGACGACTGGGTGACAAGCAGGGTTCGGGGGCTGTTTCTGAGAACCTCTCAGACACCTATGGGGATTTCAAATAGGCATTTGGAGACTTACGTCAGGAACTGAGAAGAGAAGAGGGGCAAGAGACACAGGTGTGGGAGTTGTCAGCTATCCCGTACACCTGGGAATCCACATCTCAGGCAGGCACCCTGAGAGAGTGCCCGAGAATGACGCTGTCCCCACAGCCTGTCATCCCTGCACCTCCTCCCGAGTCACTCAGCGTGTCAGAGGGGCAAGGCTTGGTGGACACAAGGACCCGAGATGTGCCCCAGACACAGAAGCGGCTCACGGCTATTCTCGCTCATTCCTGTGGACCTCATTCTCTTCATGTACGAAATGAGGGGCAGGGCTTCTGGACCTTCAGCTGCTTTGAGCTCTGACATTAGAATCTGATCTGGATGTAAAACGAAGGGGCTCAGAGAACAAGATCTACAGCTAAGGACCAGTGGGGAGACTGAAGCAGTGTCCCCAGTTATTTCC
Source organism: Equus quagga (assembly GCF_021613505.1). Classification (NCBI taxonomy): domain Eukaryota; kingdom Metazoa; phylum Chordata; class Mammalia; order Perissodactyla; family Equidae; genus Equus; species Equus quagga. The sequence continues at coordinate 171,875,675 of NC_060267.1, read as the reverse complement.
CAGGAGCAGCTTCACCTGGAGGGAGAGGAGCCTTTTTTTCTAAATAAACCCCACTCAGAACTGCAGTGAGAAAACAGAAGGAAATGGCATGGATTTGGCTGAAGTGGGGATGAGAAGACCTGAACTGAATAGCAGAAGACATTTAGGCAATATTGTAGTTAATATACTCACAGATTTTGAGGGTACATATTATCCAAAACAAAAACTACAGATCTGGGATATTTAAAAATATGATCATCCAGAATTAAAAAAAAAAACTCAATAGGGAGTTGAAAGTCAAAATGGACCCTCTGGAAAGGAAAAATAGTCATTTCAGACGTTCAAGGTCTTAGAAATTATATTACCCATGCTTTCTAAAAGAACTCTTGGAGGATATACTTTAGCAAAGTGAAAAACAGATCCATAAAAGAGACAGGTGAGTGGTATTATAAACAATGGCAAGCAAACAACAAAACATAAAAGTTTAAATAAATATCGTTACACAATTTGAATAGAATGAATGACGGATTAGAACCAAAATCTCTGATGATCCATATATGAGGGTGGAGGCCGGGGAAAAGGAAGCTACTACCAAAGTTCCTGCCTCATTTGGGAAGACGCTAAAGATACTGACTACATCGATGCTGACAAAAAATAAAAGTATACACACATGTACATATATAGAATAACCACCAGACTAGAAATAAAACTCAAAACTTCCTAACTATTAGAGGAAAGAAAACAGGATAAAACAAATGGGACCAATCCAATGAAAGGCAAAAACAAAAGAAACAAAAATAAGAAAGCTAAAAAAGTAGACATGAAACAAGATGGCAGAAATAAATCTATGATGCATGACAATAAATGTTGATGGGTTAAATTCACCTATTAAAAGCTGATACTCAATACAAAATCTATTTCTCTGCTACTACGAAGGACACATATAACACAAAATGACACAGAAAGGATGAAAAATAATGGGATAAAAAAGAATACGCCAGCCATATGCATCCACAAAACAGAACTCAAGGCTAACGCATTAAAGAGGACAAACCAGGGTATTTGTAAGAGAAAACGTACAAGCATTGAGAAGTGCCAAAGTCACGAATCATAAGCATTTATGAATGTTGCCTAAAAATATATATGCATAAAAAACTGATTTCTAAAAACAATAGGAATTGACACATCCCATAATCATTGTGGGAGAACTGCACAGCCTCTCAGAGACAGACAGAACAAGCGGGCCCTCAAAAGTAATGATCTTCATTAAATGATACAATTTAAAAACTGAATCTGACAGACAGAACAAACTTTACATTTAAACAGTAAATAAGTATTTTCAAACACACATGAAAGAATCACAAAAATTGGCCATATATTAGGAGATAAATGAAAATTCCAGTAAATTCCAGAAAGCAGAAATCACAAAGGCCATGTTTTGTCTATAATGCAGTAAGATCAGAAATTGACAGAAACGTGAGTATAAAAGAAACTATCCACTTGAAAATTTAAAAAGCGTATGTACTGATCTCTAACTCTCCAGTTCAAGGGAAAAGCAAAGCAGAAATGATGATTTAGAACTGAGCAACAATGAACAGAAACAAACCTCTGGTTTGAGGCCAAAGTGGTACTCGGAGGAAAATTATACCTTTAAATGCACTTCAGAAAGCAAGCAAGACTGAAAACTAACTAAGCATTTAAACCAAGAGGCTAGAAAATGAAAACTAAAATAAAAACCAAAGAAAGAAGAAATCATTAATAAATGTAGAAGTTAAGAAAATGGGAGGACGGAAAAAGTAGCTAGCTGGCATCTAAAAAATCAAAAGCTGATTCTTTGAAAGGACCAATTACAAAAAAAAAACTTTTGCAATTCTTGTCAGAGAAAAAAAGAAAAGACAAATGAGCATTTGGAATGAGAAAAGGCCTATGACTATGGATATAGATATAGATGTAATTATGAGAGAAAACTATATACAGTTGGATAGCAATAAATTTTCAATTCTCGAAGAATTGGATGAGTTAAGAAAATATAAATGAACAAAGCTGGCTCAAGAAAATATGTAAAACTTGAACAGGCCAATAATTATAGATGAAACTGAAGGACAGAATCTGCCGCACGGATGGCACAAAGCTATTCTTGTAATCTACAGATTGTTCCAGAGCACAGAAAACATAGGAACTTTCCGGTTCATTGCGGGAGCCTGGTATAATCCTAGTAACAGTCTGGACAGGAATAGCGTGTGGGTGCGTGGTAACCGCCAGGCCCCTCCCATCTTTGGGGGACAGAAGCAGCCTACACGTGGGACCCCAAGAGGTGTATTGAGTCATCTATTTGCCAATTATTTTCTGAGCACCTACTCTGTGCCAACCACTCGGCTTGGTACTTTGGGTGATTAAAGAGTAAGACGCATCTCGTGATCCAGGCACTTAGAAGCTGGCTGGGCTGATACTTAGAGAAAAATAATAATATGGGATAGAAAGTGATACATACTTTCTGAGATCTAGGGAAGAAGGCGCCTTCAGCTGGGAGGGATAATGGAAGGTTTTCAAGAGAGGGGACATTTATCCTGCCCCTGAAGGAAGACTAGAATTTGACATAAATAGTTGGGGCTGGAGGAAAGGCCTTCCAGGCACAGAAACAGCATCAGCAAAGGCGGGGAGGCTGGAAAGAACAGAGCAGCGAGGAGGCTGGGTGCTGGGGTAAAAGGTCGGAGCCGGGGAAGAAGTGGGAGAAAGAGGAGACCGAGAGCCCAGAGGCTGGGGACCTTGGATCCTAAAGTAGAATGTCTGGACCCTGTGGGCACAGGGAGCTACTGAAGGTTCAGAGAGGGGCGAGATGTGGACAGAGGAGGGTGAGTCTGGCATCAAGGAGGAGCAAATGAAGACGTGGAGGAGGGGCTCGGGCAGAGAAATCAGAGCATGAGCCAGGCAGGCGTGCTTGAGACAGAGAGGAAGGAATGAATGCGGATGCACTGAGAACACAGACCAGAGAGAATGGCTGTGGGGGCCCAGGGAGAGAGGAGAGTTGAGGGCATCTCGGAAATTCCAAACCATGGGCCCCGGGAGGACAGTGCAACCAGGGAGGAGGAGGTGGGGCTGAGCTGGCCTAGTCTGGTCTGGGGTCCAGCCCTCCCCTCCACACACATACACCTGGAAATGCTGGTCACAGGCCCCTTGTTAGCAGCTTTGCCTCCAAGGCTTCCTTCGGGAGGCTGAGGACAAGAGGCAGCAATGCTTTTAACTGCCTGCGTTCCCCACGTCTGATGTCATGAAGGTAGGAGGACTCCCGAGACAGAAAGTATTAGTCACTGTGGGAGAAGAGGTGTTCTGCCAGTGTGTGTGTATGTGTGTGTACATATTTATGTATGTATGCGTGTGTGTGTGTGCGCGTGTGTGTATGTGTGAGAGGGACAGACAGACAGAGGCGGCCAGACTGGGGAAGGAGGGAGAAGAGAGGAACAGACTCTGGAGACAGAGGGTCAGTGTGGGGCACCTCCATCTGCCCTGCCCAGTCCTCCCACCTGGGTTGATGGGGCAGCAGTGTTGCTGAGGATTTCAGTGGAAACCCGGGGGCTGCTCTTGGGTCTTGCAGATTTCAGAAGCCAAGCTCCACGTGCTGCTGTGGCCCGGGGGCCCAGGCAGGCGGGCAGCCAGCATGGAGGGGGCACCAGCCTGGATCCCTGTGAGCCCTCTTCTCCCTCCTCTTGCCCCCTTTCCTTTTCCTCTCTCTCCCTCCCTCCCTCCTCTCCCTCCTCCTTCTCCTCCTCCTCTTCCTCCCCCTCCAGGGCTTCCAGAGGTGGGCAAACTCTGGCATGGGCTCTGGGGGCTCTGATGTTGGCCCGCAGCCCAGGGTACAGTCCAAGCTCTTTGGCTGAAAGCAGTCCCACCCACCACGTTCCTGCTGGCAGCACATGCTGCCCGGCTCTACACACACACGCCCTCTCATCCTCTTCACAGCCTCGGAAAGAAGGTTTTACAGCCCCTAGCACAGATGAGGAGACTGAGGCTCAGGGAGTCCAAGGGGTGCGTTCAAGGCCACACGCAGGGGAGGAGCGCACTCCAGTTTCCCCAAGGCTCAGCTGCCCGGCCGTCCAGTCTTTTTTCTCCAACCAGAGGGTGTGGTTGTGGCCACCAGAACCAGCCTGGCTGTCTCATTCTAAGCCTTTGCCCAAGCCATGATCTCCACCCAGAGTGCCCTCCGCACGGCTACCCTGGCCTCCCGCCGCACAGCCGCAGTCGCCTCCTCTGAGGGCCCCAGCCCCTGGCCTCCGTCTCTGAACCCTTCCCATTGTGTGTGTCATCTGTGCCTCTGGGCCTGGCTCAGCTCCCCACCATGGGGCAAAGCCTGAGCAAGGAGCCCGGCTTTTGTTTCCCTGGGTCCCCCAAAAGCTTCAGCATCCAATGAGGGCTGAAAAAGTGCTTGCAGAAGTACTAGACAAATGACACACATGCAACAGGAAAAGCAGTTCTTGCATTCAAACAGCCCACGCCACCTTTAAGGAAAATCACTAAAAACTGACTTTTTGTCTTCTATCATGCACCCTTCAGGGTGAAGTAAGGGTTCTGGACCATGAAACAACAGACGTGATCATTTCTAGAGATAACATGCCTCCAAGGCCCATGCCCGGGGTTTTGACATCTCTCTCGTGCACAGAGTGGTCTAGACCCGCTGTGGGAGGCAGGAGTGGTTATGCCTATCTTACAGGGGAGCCAGGTGGGAAAGCCTGCACCCTGCCTAGGAAAAGACTCAAAAGAAAAGAAAAAAGCCGCCTCATTAAGCATCAATTGTGATGAGGGCTCTTTACTGTTTTAACTTGCACTCCCACTTCTGGGTAAGGGTGTGCATGGGGCAGGCTGGGTGCATTGACTGTGCTCTGTTCCCAGAAAAAGGGCTGCTTTCTTCTTCTCTAAAGTGCTGGCAGCATGTGGAAGGCCAGGCCACTGGGGACTCTCTAAGTGGGCGGGAGCTAGAATCCTGTGGCAGGCGCCAGCTGGCTCCCTGGTGATGGGGGAAGATTCCCTCTGGCGGTGGTCCCAATCTCCCAACACACTGACTTCAGGCCGACATCCGGGGAGAAGTGCTGGCCACCAGTCCCGTGTTCTCGAGGCCACACTACTGCAGCTGGGGGAAGAGAGTGAGGAGGTCTTCAGAGAGGTTTTCATGAGGTCCATGAAGCCCAGGGCTTTGGGGGAGTCTTACAAGAGCCTGCTCCCCCTCAAATGTTGCTCTCAGGGAGGCAAAAGAAGAGAGCGGGGAAAGGGCAGCAGAGGGTCTCAGGTGTGTAACAAGGAGCCCAGGAACAGGCAGGGACAGATGGAAGGGCCTGCCAGTGGAGAGGGACAGGGAGGCAAAGCATGGTCCTACAGCCCCAATTCCACCTCACAGCCACTCGCGGGGCCAGCGTCTTACAGGGAAAGAAACTGCTCAGGGCCATGCTGCTAATGAGTGGTAGAGGCAGGATCTGAACCCAGGCCAGTCTGGGTCCGAGTCCTGCTCTGCTCCTGGCACGAGCTGTCTTTGAATGAAGAGCCAGCAGCAGTGTCCCCAAGGCCTGTGAAGAGAAGCAGGTCTACACGGAGGGCTGAAGACAGAAGGTCCCAGGTATGCAGAGGTGGAAGACAATGGCCTGGAGGCTATGCTTCATACACCCACCCCCACCTGGTCACCCCAACCCCGCCACCTGCTCCACACCTGTCCCTGGGCAGTCACATGTGGCTGGGAGGAGAGAACTCACGGCTGTGCCAGCCTGGTTCCCTTGAAAGCCCTGAGCACCAATGTCCAGCGCTTCTGGAGGACCCAAGGATTCTAAACACACGCCTATCCAGTCACTCCCCCACTCCTAGGGCCACTGTTTCCCGCCGCCTCCTCTCTCCTCCAGCCTCCACTCCAAGCTGAGGATCTGAAACAGAGACCGCCAGGAGCCAAAGTCCACAAGCTTCCAAATCAGCCTGCTCGGGGACAGCAGGGCCTCATGCACCACAGGTGAGGAGGGTGAAGTGGTGCGGCCACTTTAGAAAAGAGTCTGGCAGTTCTCAGAATGTTTAACACTGAGTGACTACACGACCTAGCGATTCCATTCCCAGGCATGTACGTACCCAAGAGCAGGGAGAACACACATCCACGCCAAAACCTGCGCCTGAACACTCACAGCAGCATTACTCACAACAGCCCAAAAGGGGAAACAGCCCAAATGGCCAGCGGCTGATGAAAGGATAAACAAAGTGTGGTCTATCCATATACCAGAATATTATTCACGCCTAAAAGGGATTCAATTCTGACACACGCCACAACAGGATGAAGTTGAAAATAGCACGCCAAGTGAAAGGAGCCCGTCACAAAGACCGCATGTTATAGGATCCCATTTATATGAAATGTCCAGAATAGGCAAATCCACGGACAGAAAGTAGATCAGTGGGTTCCAGGACTCGGGGGACAGGGGAATGGGAATGAGTGCTGATGGGTGTGAGTTTTTTTGGGAGGGGGTGAAAATGTTAAGGAATTAGTGGTGGTTCCAGTGATTGCTGATTTGTGGCTCAATCAGCAATTTGTGATTGCACAACTTTGTGTATTTACCATAAACCACTGAATTGTACACTTTAAAAGGAAGAATTGTACACGTGAATTATATCTCAATTTTAACAACTGTAGGAGAAAAAAATCCACCTCCCTTTCTCTGGAACACAGGCTCTGCCCACCCTCTGGCAACAGTGGATGCACTGGACCCTATACCCTGTCACCTACGCAAGGACAGTGCAGCTACTGTTGTCCCCTCCCTGTCCGGCATCATCCATTTCTCTCTCTATTGGTTCATTTCCATCAGTATGTAAACATGCCATAATTTCTTTCATATAAAAAAAAAAGAAACAAAAATAAAGCCCCCTTAAATTAAAAAGAAAACCCCAGCCCCCTGACCCCACACCTTTCAGCTGCTGTCCATTTCTCTATTCCTCTTTACAGCCACACTCCTTGGCCTGTCTATTCTCACTGCCTGCTCTTCCTCTCCTCCACTCTCTCTTGACCACTCGACCAAAATCGATCTTGTCAAGCCACCTGCGACCTCCACGTCACTAAATCCAATGGGCGCTTCTCAGTGCTCACCCACGGGCCCTCCCCAGCATCTGACACAGTTGCTGGCTCCCTCCTTGTGAAGAGTCTTCTTCACTCGGCCTTGGGACGTCGCGCTCTCTCGGTTCTTCTCCTACCGCAGTGACTGGTCCTGCTCGGTCGCCTCATCTCCCCACCATCTAAACACTGGCGGGTCCCTGTGCTCAGTCCTGGGGCCCCTTCTCTAACCATTCACTTCCTCGGTGATCTCTCATCTCGTGGCTTCATATGTTGACCCCCCAATTTCCATCGCTGGCCCACACATCTCCCCCGACTCCGGACTCAGACATCCAGCTGCCGGTTTGACTTCTATTTGTATGTGTGAAAGGCACCTTGGATTTAACGTGTCCAAAATTAGACTCTTGATTTCCCCCCAAAACTTGCTTTTCACCAGTCTTCCTAATCTTGATCAGCATAAGTCTATTCTACCAGTTGTACAGGCCGAAGACTCTCCCCTCTCCCCACCACTCCATCCCATATACTCCACCAACAAATCCCATTGTTTCCTCCTTCAAAGTACGGCCAGAATCTAACTCCTTCTCACCACCTCCGTCACCAGTGCCCCAGTCCACCATCAGGAACCTCTTAACCGGTCACCGATTCTGCCCTGGTTCCCCTGTGGCCTATTCTCCACAACTTTTAAAACATCAGTCTGACCACGTCCCTCCTCTGCTCAAAACCCTCCAATGGCTTCTTATTTCCCTCCAAGGTCCTAGGAGATCAGTGCCCCCCAGCTAGCTCTCTGAGCTCTCTTCTTAGAGGTCACTTACTCTGTACCCTGGCCTCCTAGTTATTCCCCAAACAGGCCAAGCACAGCCCTGTCTCAGGGCCTTTGCACGTGATACTCTCCCTGTCTGAGATTCTCTTCCCCCAGGTACAGGCACAGCTTTCTCCTTCAGTTCTCTGCTCTGACATCACCTTATCAGGAGGGCCTTCCCCGACCAGCCTACACAAGATAACAACCCCTTCCCCACTGTCCCCTTCCTTTAGTTTGCCTTCTCCTCCTTCACAGCATTTACCACCACCTGACACATCACATATTTGTTACTCCTCTGTCCCCCCATTCTAACACAAGCTTCATGAGAGCAGGGACTTGACTTTGCCAACTGCTGCATCCTCAGAGCCCAACAGAGAGCCAAGCACACAGCAGGTACCCAAAAGTATTTACTGAAGCAATTCTTGAACACACTCATGCACACAGGACTCAGGGGCCACTCCACACATCACTGAGGGAAAGGCAGCTGCTCCAGGTCAGGGGCTCGAGCCTCACTCCCGGACCTCCCCAGATGCTGGCAGATGGGTCGGGGACCCCTCATCTCTACACGGGATGGAGCCAATTCCAAAAGCACCAAGCCACCCAATTATAGTAATATAAACCATATCAGAGCAATCACAGCAACAATAGCATCTTCTGAGGCTGACTATGTGCCACGGCCCTCACAAGGGACTTCACTCCCTTCCTCACTCAACAGGCAATGACTATGCACCTAATAGGTGCCAGCTCCAGGCTGGCATCAGAGATACAACAAAGGTGGGCAAAGGACACAGTCTCTCTCCTTGAGGAGCTTAACATCTGTATTGTTTCATTTATTCTTTGCAACAACTGTGAGGGTGTATCCCATTTGGGACACAGCCCACCGATGAGGGTGCACCGTCTTGGTCCAGAGGCTGTTTGTGCCCAGGGGAAAGAGGAAACCCCCGACACTCCAACCTGGGGCATAGTGAAGACAACAGACTGACAGTGGCTACACGGGTCTGGAGCTGGAGCATCACCCAACACAAGGGCAGACAGGTGAGATCCCGAACTTATCAACCGGGCTGGTGCACTCAGCCGGGAGAGGTCACGTGACTTCTAACAGTGCTCAACACGAAGCTCTGAAATCAGGACAAAACCAAAATGAACTGCAGGAGTACAGGACCTGATTGTCTGCAACGGGAGTAGGAGGAAACCAGCCAGGGTCTGGGGTGCTGACAAGCTTGCCAGGAGCCCAGGCTGTGCGGTGCCTTTGAAGGGGGAGGGGTACACGCTGCCCTCACCCCTTCATCACTCAGCCCCGCTGAGCTGACTCCAGGCACTGGCTGACGGTGGGTCCCTCTGTTCCCAGGATGGCTAGTCGGGCTCAGGTGAGCACAGAGCCAGATTAAGATGCCTTGCTTTGGGGTCATAGGGAATGGGGCTCTAATCAGCTGTGTGACCTTGGACACGTTACTTCCCCTTTCTGAGTCTTAGTTCCCTCACATGCCATGGCCTGACCAATCAGAGGGCTGCCGGACAGGCGGTGGAGCAGGAGGTCTGGGTTTCCAGGGAAGGGCCCTCGGGGACACAGGGCAGCAGCAGCGATTTTCCAATGGCTCGGAAATATTTCACCGTTGTTTCAATGGGTACAGCAGCACTGGTGCATACTGGCTGATGAGCAGCTGTGCTCACCTGTGAAGTAGAGATGCTAACCTCAATTGGGCAGAATTGTTACAAGGATGAAATGAAACAATCCCTGCAAAGCCCTTAGCATGGGGTCTTGCCTTCTAGAAAAGTCTGCTCAGCAGTAACAGCTGACGCTGCTCTGAGGGCAGCAGCAGTGAACGATGGTTTGGGGGCAGATGTGGCCTCAATGTAAGGAAGGGTTTTCTATCAGGAAGCACTGCCCCAGGCTCCTTGGGTACCAGTGAGCTCCCTGTTACTGGGAGCATTCAAGCAGTCATGGCTGATGGAACCAGGACAGAGGGTCAGGCAGAGGCCTGCAGGGCTGGATTTCATAATCTCAGGCCAGTGACCATGTTCCCTCATAAAGGAAAGGAGGGAAATTTCTCCCACATCACTGCTGGCAGGAAAAGGGGAGGATGGGTGGAAGGACAGGCCGGCTCTGCTTGTACCCCATTCTTAGTTGGGGGCCCCTGGGGAAGTGCCTACTCTGAAGCTGCCCTAAGGGCTGCTGAGCACAGAGGCCTGAGTAAAGCCCTTGCACAGAACAAACTCCCAATAGATGTTCCTCTTCCTCTTGCTGCCCTTCCAATGTCCTCCCCCCGCCCCCTCCCTCTCCCCAGGAAAAATGTGGATTCAAGTGTTCAGGGAAAAGCCAGGTCCAGGCCCCTCTGAGAAGACAACAGCACTTGTGTCTGAGGTTTGGGCATAAGCCAGGGTGGAAATGTCCCAGCCTCTGAGGGTGCAGGAGGAGAGCCAGGGCTCTCACTCTTTGCAAAGACTGAGCCCTTGCTGGGGATATAGGGGAACAGAGTGGCTGCTAGAGCTGAGCCCAAGAGCCCCTAGGTGGAAGGGGTATTGGGAGACTCAGGGCCCACTGTTGTTCTCTGTTGGTGGTAGAAAGATACAAGGTTCCAGAGGCTGGTGGGGCAGGGGTGGGGCCGGGAGCCACATGGGTGGGAAGGCCCAGAAACACCTGCCCCTATTGTAAGTGGGCAGAGGATGTGGTCAACATCCTACCCTGCAGGCCCGAGGCCTGGGCCAAAATAGGAGGCAGCAGGACAAAACAGGAGGTTCCTGGCAGAGGAAAGAGGCTGTAGGCCTGGCTGTGCCTCTAGGGGAGTCTGACCCTAGGCAAGTCACTTCTCCAGCTGCCCCACAGCTTCCTCAGCTGTAAAGTGAGGGCTGAGGAGCCTTCCAACCCTGACCTAAAAGAACAAGTGGGCACACAAGAACACCAAGACAATAGAACCGACGGCAGGGACTAGAACAGACATTAGCACACCCACGTGCACAGCAGCATTAGTCACGATAGCCGGAAGGTGGAAACAACCCCAATGTCCACTGCTGGATGAAAGGATAAACAAAACAGATACACATACAGTCAAATATTATTCAGTCTTAAAAAGGAAGGAAATTCTGACACATGTTATAACATGGATGAACCCTGAAGATACTGAGCTAAGTGAAATAAGCCAGTCACAAAAGGACAAATACTGTATGATTCCATTTATGTGAGGTACCTAGAGGAGCCAAAATCATAGAGACGGAAAGTGGGATGGTGGTGCCAGAGGCTGGGGGTGGGGGAAGGGGAGTCAGTGTTTAAGGGTACAGAGTCTCCTTTGGAGGAGATGGCTGGAGAACAATGTGAATGTACTTAATGCCACGGACCCGTACCCTTCAGAATGGTTATGATGGTAAGGTTTATGTTATATATATTTTACCAATAAAAAGAAAAAAACACAAAACCCCAGGACTCAGCCTAAGGCTTGGGTCTTCCTGACTGATGAAGCCTGAGAAGCGGGGTGCGGCGAGTCAGACAGCTGAAAGCCAGGGCGAGGCGGCATCCAAAGCCAGAGGCTGGAAGAGAGGGCCGGAGAGGCGGGAGGTGGGGGAGCTGACGCAGCCCCACGGCAGGGAGGTGGGGACCAGACGGTGAGGAGGAGACGTTCCCAGGGCTGGGCCCTTAGCAGCGGAAGGTGAGACAAGGGTCCCGAACCCTTGTGGGAAGGAACTCAAAGCTCCAAAGCCGCGGGTTCCACAGACACTGCCGCGTCTGGCTGCTGGCCCCTGAGGTCAGCTGTCTCCCGTCTCTTAGATTCTGGGAGGACCAGGGCAATGAGATCCCTTGAAAGAAAACTAAAAACAGGTTTGTAAGTAAGTGGGCAGCCTTTGAGACTCCTCAGCGTGAAAACCCCAGAGAAGGCTTCCTGAGCAAGCTTACGGATCTCTGACCTGAAAGTCCCATCAGGACAGGAGCAGGGGGCCCTCTGAAGGCCCTTGGGCAAGGGGTGAGAAGGGCAGGGAGTGCGTCTGTGAATCCTGGTAATCCAGGTCACATCCCTGCTCCGGGGACTTCAACTCCCATTCCGGAGACACAGGGACCAGCTGTGTGAGGTGGGAGAGGACCGTCCCACCCAACCAGAAGGACAGAGACAAGGGGAGTTCACATCACTGCTGGCTGTGTAAATCCCTCTGTGCTTTACTTGTATGCAGATAACAATAGCGGCTACCACAATAGTGTTTGTAAGGATTAAGAGAGAACACACGCAGACTGCTTAGCACGGGCCTTCCACACAGTAATTGCCCATTAACATCATTATCGCCATTGTAATTATCCTCCTCTTCCTCCTCCTCATTCAGCTGCCATGCTTTTGCTCTTTCTGAATCTGGAAGAAGAGAAAGCTCAGAGTCCAGAGCACCTGGAAGGCGTCAGAAGCCTATCACCGCCCCTGGGATGGCGTGGCCTCCAGGGAAGCAGAACCTCCGGGCTCTGGATGCCCAGGGAAAGTCCTGTCCATCCCAGGGCTGCATGTCACCCCCAGAGGAGATCAGCTCCAGAAAGGGTCAGAGTTACACTTGAGCCTAAATGCACCCAGCCCTTGATTAAAGTTCCCAAAATATGGGGCATCCTTTTAAATGCCAGACTAATTAATACTCAGCTGTACTGTTCTAAGGCTTCTTTTCCTAATAGAAGGCCTATTTGAGTAGGGAAGTGTGCTAACGGGGAATCCAGTATCTCCTCCTGAGGAAGGCCTGGTGGGTAAGGCCCTAAGTCAGGCCTGACTCTGGCTGCAGGATTAGGGGTGGAGCCCCCAAGGGGAGTGCAGGAGCTTCAGAACGCGGGCTTCACGAAGTCATGCTTATACAGGAACGCCGCAGCCACGGTGCCCCTCTGCCACCACGACTGTTAGAAGCGTTATCACGAAACCTTCCTAAAAACCACCCTTGAGGAAAACTTTTTTTCTCGGAAACTGACCTAATACCCAAAGTTACTTAAAACAAAGTTAGCAAAGTTTAAATGGCTGAAGAGAGAAATAATATTTATTGAGCTCCAACTATGTACCAGGCATGGTGTTAGTCTGCAACATGAATTGTGCAATGTTTTTCAGGATGTTTGCTGTGAGAATGGTCCAGAACGGTGTGTAAAACTTCTCCCTTTGGGAATCCCTAAGGATAATATGTCCTACCAACATATATGTTTGCAAATGGAAGGTTCTTCAAAGTCTCGCTGTAAAGAAACTATTTACGTTTTTTAACTCAGTATATCCCAAAGTATGGTATATATTCGAATGGGTGATGCATTAGATGGTTTTAGAAAGTGCATAAATATAAGTTTTAAATTTTAATAGTTATATGTATTTATTTTAATGTGAATTAGAAAATAATATATCTAGCACATCATACCTTTGACCAAACATATATTGTTTAGGACTCATTCACTCATTCATTCCAGAAATATTTACTGAGGACTTGCCATGAGCCAAGCAGGGTTCTAGATGCTGTGGATATAGCAGTAAATAAAATGAAGGCCTTGCTCTCAGAAACTGTATTTTAGTGAGAGAAACAAATAAGTATACTGAACTAATATAAATACATGTTCAAAGAAAAGGTAGACTAAAGAAAAAGACTTGGCAGGGGACAGAAACACCAGGGGTGGGGTGGGTACTAGAGCAGACGGTTTGGTCAGGGAAGGCCTCTTGGAGGAAGCGACCTTTGAGAGGAGACCTAAATCAGAGAGAATGCATTTCTGCAGGAAGCATCCTCTAGGTAGAGAGCACCAAATGCAGAGTCCCTGAGGTGGGCATGTGCTTGGGACCTGGTGGGACTGTCCAAAGTCCCAGGGCTGCAGACAAGCCCCTGAAGGGTAGTGCTCAGTAAAATCAACAGATAATTCAAATACCATAATGTTCACCCTTTAAAGAGTACAATTCAGCTTTTTTAGTATCTATCCAAGGTAGCATTTTTTTAAAGTGATGATGTGGTTCTGGTTCTGGCCAAGATGGAGTAACAGGGATCAGATTTACCTTCTCACCTAAAACAACCAAAAAACAGATAAAATATATAAAACTGGTTTTCAAGACACTGACACCAGGGAACGAAGGACAATGATCCCTAAGAGATGTGTACAAAAGAGGTGAGGGGGATAAAGAACGTCGTTTTACACTAATAAAAGGGTCAATTCATCAAGAGGACGTATCAATCTTAAACATTTATGCACTTAATACCAGCGTGTTCAAATACATGCTGCAAAAACTGTCAGAACAAAAAGGAAAAAATAGGCAAATCCTCAATTATACTTTGAAATTCAATAACTGACAGAAGAAGTAGACAGAAAATCAATAAGGACATAGAAGACAGACAACACTATCAACCAGCTTGATCTAACTGACATTCACAGAACACTCCACCCAACAACACATTCTTTTCATGTGCACATGGAACATTTACCAAGACAGACCATATCCTGGGGCATAAAACAAGCCTCAGCAAGTTTTAAAGAATTCAAATAATATACTGTATGTTCTCTGACACAATGAAATTAAAATAGAAATCAATGACAGAAAGATCTCTGGAAAATTCCGAAATACTTGAAAACTAAATGACATACTTCTAAACAACATACGGGTCAAAGAAGATATCAAAGGGAAATTAGAAAGTATTTTGAACTGAATGAAAATAAAAATACAACATACTAAAATTTGTGGGATACAGCTAAATGAGTAGTTAGGGGGAATTTATGGCACCAAATGAATATCTTATAAAAGAACAAATGTTCAAATCAATGACATCAGTTTCCACTTTAAGAAGTTAGAAAAAGAAGGGCAAATTAAATCTAAAGTAGGCAGACAAAAGGAAATAATAAAGAAAAGAGAGGAAATCAATGGAACCAAAAGGGGAAAAAAAAAATCAATGGACTAAAAAGCTGGTTCTTTGTAAAAATCAATGATAGCCAACCTAGTGAGGAAAAAAAGATACAAATTATCAATATCAGGAATGAGAGAGGTAACATCACTACAGATTCTACACATATTAAAAGGATAATAAGAGAATATTATGAACAACTTTATGCCAGTAAATTTGATAACTTTGATGAACAAATTTTTGGAAGACACAAACTGCCAAAGCTCACTGAAGAAGAAATAAATAACCTGAATAGCCCTACAGCTGTTAAGGAAATTGAATTTGTAGTTAAAAACCTTTCCACAAAGAAGACTCCAGGCTCTGATGTCCTTATAGGTAAATTCTACTAAACATTTAAGGAAGAAATAATACCAATTTTGTCAAACTCTTCCAGAAAACTGATGAAGAGAGCATACTTCTCAATTCATTCTATAAAGACAGCATTACTCAGACATTACAAGAAAACTACAGACCAATACCTCTCAAGAACATAGATGCAAAAATTCTAAACAAAATTTTACCAAATCGGAAAGTCACAAATATGTGGAGACTAAACAACATGCTACTGAACAACCAATTATTGAAGAAATTAAAGGAGAAATCAAAAAATATCTGGAGACAAATGAAAATGAAAATACACCATACCAACTCATATGGCATGCAGCAAAAGCGGTCCTAAGAGGGAAATTCATAGCAATACAGGCCCACCTTAATGAACAAGAAAAACCTCAAATAAGCAATCTTAAACTACACCTAACAGAATTAGAAAAAGAAAAACAAACAAAGCCCGAAGTCAGCAGAAGGACAGAAATAATAAAAATTAAAGCAGAAGTAAATGAAACTGAAACCAAGAGAACAGTAGAAAGGATCAATGAAACTAAGAGCTGCTTCTTTGAAAAGATAAACAAAACTGACAAACCCTTAGCCAGACTCACTAAGAAAAAAGAGAGAAGATTCAAATAAATAAAATTAGATATGAAAGAAGAGAAATTACAACAGACACCACAGAAATAGAAAAGATTATAAGAGAATACTATGAAAAACTATATGCCGATGAACTGGACAATCTAGAAGAAATGGATCAATTCTTAGACTCATACAACCTCCTAAAACTGAATCAAGAAGAAACAGAGAATCTGAATAGACCAATCTCAAGTAAAGAGATTGAAACAGTAATCAAAAACCTCCCCCCAAAAAAGGTCCAGGACCAGATGGCTTCTCTGGAGAAGTCTACCATTCAAAGAAGATTTGATACCTATCCTTGTCAAACTATTCCAAAAAATTGAAGAAGACAGAACATTTTCTAACACATTTTATGAAGCAAACATCACCCTGATCCCAAAGCCAGACAAGGACAATGGAAAGAAGGAAAATTACAGGCCCATATCACTGATGAACATAGATGCAAAAATCCTCAACAGAATTTTGGCAAACCGAATACAGCAATACATCAAAAGGATCATACACCAAGATCAAGTGGGATTTATACCAGGGATGCAGGGATGGTTCAACATCCGCAAATAAAATCAATGCGATACACCACATTAATAAAATGAGGAATAAAAACCATTGTGTTCATCTTGATAGATGCAGAGAAAGCATTTGACAAGATCCAACATCCATTTATGATAAAAACTCTCAACAAAATGGGTATAGAAGGAAATTACCTCAACATAATAAAGGCTATATATGACCAACCCACAGCCAACATCATACTCAACAGGGGGAAACGGAAAGCCATCCCTCTGAGAACAGGAACAAGACAAAGATACTCACTCTCACCACTCTTATTCAACATAGTACTGGCGGTTTTGGCCACAGCAATTAGGCAAGAAAAAGAAATAAAGGGTATCCAAATGGGCAATGAAGAAGTGAAACTCTTGCTGTTTGCAGATGACATGATTTTATATGTACAAAACCCTAAAGAATCCATTGGAAAACTATCAGAAATAATCAACAACTACAGCAAAGTTGCAGGGTACAAAATCAACTTACAAAAATCAGTGGCATTTCTATATTCCAACAACAAACTACCATAAAGAGAACTCAAGAATAAAATCCCATTTACAATTGCAACAAAAAGAATAAAATATCTGGGAATAAACTTAATCAATGAGGGGAAAGACCTATCAATGAAAACAATAAGACACTACTGAAAGAAACTGATGATGACATAAAGAAATGCAACGATATTCCATGCACCTGGGTTGGAAGAATAAACACAATTTAAATGTCCATACTACCTAAAGCAATCTACAGATTCAATGCAATCCCAATCAGAATCTCAATGACATTCTTCATGGAAACAGAATCCTAAAATCCTAAAGAATCCTAAAATTCAGATGCGGCAACAAAAGACCCTGAATAGCCAACGCAATCCTGAGAAACAAGAACAAAGCTGTAGGCATCATAATCTCTGGCTTCAAAATATACTGCAAAGCTACCATAATCAAAACAGCATGGTACTGGTACAAAACCAGACACACAGATCAATGGAACAGAACTGAAAGCCCAGAAATAAAACCACATGTCTATGGACAGTTAATCTTTGACAAGAGAGCCAAGAACATACAATGGACAAAGGAAAGTCTCTTCAATAAATAGTGTTGGGAAAACTGGACAGCCGCATGCAAAAGAATGAAAGTAGACCATTATCTTTCACCATACACAAAAATTAACTCAAAATGGCTTAAAGACTTGAAGGTAAGATGTGAACCATAAAACTCCTAGAAGAAAATAAAGGCAGCACACTCCTTGACATCACTCTTAGAAGGATCTTTTTGAATACCATGTCTACTCAGGCAAGGGAAGCAAAAGAAAAAACAAACAAATAGGACTTCATCAGACTAAAGAGCTTCTACAAGGCAAAGGAAACCAGGAACAAAATGAAAAGACAGGGGCCGGCCCTGTGGCAGGTTAAGTTCGCACGCTCCGCTTTGGTGGCCCAGGGTTTCACTGGTTCAGATCCTGGGCACAGACATGGCACCGCTCAACAGGCCTACTGAGGCGGTGTCCCACACAGCAGAACTAGAAGCACCTACAACTAGAATATACAACTATGTACTTTGGGGAAGAAGAAGGAGAAGAAAAAAAGATTGGCAACAGATGTTAGCTCAGGTGCCAATCTAAAAATAAAAACAACAAAAAGACAACCCACCAACTGGGAGAAAATATTTGCAATCATGTATCTGACAGGGGGTCAATCCCCAAAATAAATAAAGAACTTGCACAACTCAACAAAAAAAACCCACAAAAAATCTGATCAAAAAATGGGCAGAGGATCTGAACATTTTTCCAAAGAAGATATACAGATGGCCAATAGGCACAGGAAAAGATGTTGAACATCACTAATCACCAGGTAAATGTAAATCAGAACTACACTGAGATATCACCTTACACCTGTCAGAATGGCTATAATCACCAAGACAAAAAATAACAAATGTTGGAGAGGGTGTGGAGAAAAGGGAACTGTCATACACTGCTGGTGGGAATGCAGACTGGTGCAGCCACTATGGCAAACAGTATGGAGATTTCTCACAAAATTAAAAATAGAAATACCATATGACCCAGCCATCCCACTACTGGGTATTTATCCAAAAAACATGAAATCAACAATTCAAAGAGACATGCACCCCTATGTTCATTGTAGCATTATTCACAACAGCCAAGACACGGAAGCAACCCAAGTGCCCACTGACCGATAAATAGATAAAGAAATGTGGTGTATATATATACAATGGAATACTACTCAGCCATAAAAAAGACAAAATTGTCCCATTTGCAACAACATGGATGGACGTGGAGGGTATTATGTTCAGCAAAACAAGCCCGACAGAGAAAGATAAACACTGCATGATTTCACTCATATGTGGAAGATAAATGAACACATGGACAAAGAGAACTGATTAGTGGTTACCAGAGGGGAAGGGAGTTGGGGGTGGGCATAAGAGGTAAAGGGGCACACTTATATGGTGACTGACAAATAATAATCCACAACTGAAATTCCACAATGTTATAAACTATTTTGACCTCAGTAAAAATTTTTTTTTTTTTTTTACCAAATCAAAGACAACAATATATTAAAGGATAATACATCATGATCAAGTGGGCTTTATCCCAGGGACGCAATGTTAGTTTAACATTAGAAAAATTAATCAATGTAATTTACCATACGAACAGACTAAAGAAGAAAAATCATAGGATTATCTCAATAGACACAGAAAAAGCATTTGAGAAAATCCAAATCCACTCCTGACAAAAACTCTCGGCAAACTAGGAATAGAAAGGAACTTCCTCAACCTGATAAAGAGAATCTATAAAAAATCTACAGCTAACATCATACTTAATGTGAAAGACTGAAAGCTTTCTCCTTATGGTCAAGAGCAAGACAAGTATGTCTCTAGTCAGGGAAATGAGGCAAGAAAAAGAAATAGAAGCCATCCAGATTGGAAAGGAAGAAGTAAAACTATCTTTACTCACAGATATGATCATCTCTGCAGAAAATTCAATGGAATCTATAAAAAACCCACTCGAACTAATAACTGAGTTTAGCAAGGTTGCAGGTTACAAGAAAGATACAAAATTCTATTGTATTTTGATACACTAGCAACAAACAACTGAAAAATGAAAAGAAAAAACCCAAAACCATTTATAATACAGAAGAAGGCAGTGTAAATCCGACAAAATATGTAGAAGATCTATGCACTCAGAACTACACAACAATTGAGAGAATTAAAGACGACGAGTAAATGGAGAGAGAGGCTGTGTTCAGGGGTTGGAAGGCTCAACATTGTTAGGATGTCAGTTCTCCTCAAACTGACCTAGATTCAACACGATCTCAATCAAAATCTAGAACTTTAGGGGGGCTGGCCTGGTGGTGTAGTGGTTAAGTTTGCATGCTCCACTTTGGTGGCCCAGGGTTCGCACGTTTGGATCCCAGGTGCGGACCTAGCACTGCTCAAGCCAGGCTGTGGCGGCGTCCCACATAGAAGTAGAGGAAGATGGGCACAGATGTTAGCTCAGGGCCACTCTTCCTCACACACACAGAGAGAAATCTAGAATTTCAGAATTTAACTGATTCTAAAATTGATATGGAAGTGCCAAAGACCTAGATTAGTGAAAACAACTTTGAAAAAGAACAAAGTTGGGAATTGAACAGTACCTGATTTCAAGATTTATCAGAAAGCTACAGTTATCAAGACAGTGTGGTATTGGTGTTAAGACAGACAAAGAGATCACACAAACAGAATATTGGACAATGAGTTTTCATCAAAGGGACAAAGAAAACTCTGTGGAGAAAGGGTAATCTCTTCAAGAAACAGTGCTGGGACAATTGCATATCCACATACAAAAAAAATGGACTTTGCTCCATACCTCACACCATGTAGAAAAATTAACTCACGTAGATCATAAACCTAAATATAAAACCTAAAACCATTACACTTCTAGAAGAAAACAAAGCAGAAAACCTTCGTGACCTTGGGTTAGGGAAAGATTTCTTAGACACAACACCAAAAGCACTGTCCATAGGAGAACAAACTGACAAACTGGACTTCATCAAAATTAAAAACTCATCTTTGAAAGACATTGTTAAGAGAATGCAAAACAAGCCACAGACTGGGGGTAAACATTTGCGAATCACAGATCTGACAGAGGACTTGTATCCCAGCGGTTTTCAGAGCTCCCCACCTGGAATGACATTCAATGATTAAGCGCGCTTGGTTGGAGAGTGACAGAGAGCAGAAAGTAATAATCACTAAGAATCTAGAGCAGTGGTTCTCTAACTTCGGCCTCACCTGGAGGGCTTGTTAAACACAGATTGCTGGGCCCCACCCTCAGAATTTTGGAATCCATAGGGCCTGAGGGTTTTCATCTCTGATGAGTTCCTTGGTGATGGCTAATGCTGCTGGTCTGGCTACCATACTTTGAGAACTGCTCATCCAGACCAATTTAGACTAAATTAGAAACAATGTCAGATGTAAGATTCCCCCCGCCAAGGGACAATTACCAAATAAACTGTGCTTATTAAGAAACAATTTATTTTTCCCTTCTTTATTAGCTAGAGACATCTTTAAATGTTAATCAGAGCTTCTGATCAGCAAGAAATAACAAACATGACATCACTGAATTGGCATGATTCTAGCCCTGCCTCTTTGCTGAATACACATTTTGGTTTCCACAAAGCTGTTCAGAATTCACCCTGGAAAACATACACGGCCTTATACCAACCATCCCACAATGGCAACATGAAAGAAACCATCACGTCCCACTGAAGCCTGTCACCTTCCCCTGACCTCCGGGATCTAACACCCCATCCCCATGCAGGCCTGCCATCCAGGTCTCACCGTCCAAGATGGCCCACTGATTGTCAATCTCTGTATGTTTCAGGTAGGAGTCTTCAATGGTGGGGTCGTAGTCAGGCACAAAGATCTTCTGGAAAAACTGGATGGTGAGGGCACTCTTGCCCACGCCCCCATCTCCCACCACCACCAGCTTGTACGTGGGGAGGTTGTCACTGGGGACGGCACTGGTTGCCATGTTTCTCGTAGGTCAGACCTGGAGAAGCAAGACATGTGGAATGAGGCCGGGGGCTTTGACTTAGGGGAAAATATTCATGGGTTTTCCTCCCTTCTTATAGAGTCATAAATACTCCAAATTATATAAAGTTTTGAAAATGAAGTAAATGTCACCCCTGGTCCCACCACCCAGAGACAATCACTGCTAAAATGATTTATTCATTTACTGAATACCAACTAAATGCCAGGCCTGGTCTTGGGGACAGAGTAGTACCTGATGCCATGTGATTTTTAACAAGTACAGCCAAAAGCCATGTCAAAGAAGCTTTCCCACTACGCAGCTTGGCCCTATTCCTGTACAGGTAAACACGAGGGCCTGAGTCTGAGCAGGCATGGCACGGAGGCTCGCCTTTACGTCAACTCTGTCGTTGGACTGCTGTGCTGAGAAGGATTTGGGGCTGTCTGAGCTTAAAGGGAAAGAGGGCCACACCTGAGCTCAGGGTCTCTGAGGCCCCTTCCAACTCTCCGAATTCTGTGATCCTGGCTCCTTCCCTGCAGTCTTCTTGCCCTTTATTAGGCTCAGTCATGCTAGAATCTCGAAGCATCCAGTCAACGCCTGTTTTAGTCGGGGAGGAGGGCGAGGAGGAGCAGGGCTAAGTTTTGTTTGATGATGTTGAGTCTAGCTAAGGCAGTGTTTCTCAACCAGGGGCAATTCTGTTCCCCAGGGATATTTGCAATGTCTGGAAATATGTCTCGTTGACAAAACCAAGTGGGTGCTACTAGCCTCAAGTGGGTAGAGGCCAGGGATGCTGCTAAACATCCTATAATGCACAGGACAGCCCCCTACAATAAAGGATTATCCATCCTAAAATGTCAATAGTGCCAAGGTTGAGAAACCTTGAGCTAAAGTAACTAGGAGAAGCTGGAAAGGTGGAACCAGGGCCTTAACAGATAAAGACTGATTGTGAAGAGATGATAGCAGAGAAGTGAAGAGTGACCTTTGGAAATAGTGTTACAAAGTGACAAGGAGGAGAGGGAGGCAGGGAGCATGGAGGGAGCACTCAGAAAAATGGGAGGGAAACCAGGATCTGTCATAATGACGGAAGCCACGGTTTCCAGAAGGAGGAGGTTGACAGCACCAAACGTTAAACACCCGTGGGGGAGGTGGGGCGAGAGTCACCTAAAGAACAATTTGAGGGTTGTTGCCAGGGAGCGAAGCTGCTAACTGACGACCCTGGCAGGGAGAAGCAATACCACCTCCTCGTAGGGCATTCCTGGTAGCGTGAACACCGACCCTGAACTGAAAGTTTGATCCTACTCCAGGGAACGAGGAAAGAAAGCAGCTCTGTGCAAGTTTGGAGCGGGGAAGGCATGGTGAGTGTGTGATGGGGACGGAAGGGCTCGTGGGAGGGTGGTAGGCAGCATGCCTGGGCGGACAACAGACTGGGTGGCCTGTGTGTATGGCTGCTGTTGGGAAGGTCACTCACCTCTCTGAACCAAAGTTTCCTTACCTATCAGATTAAAGGGCTGGATTTTTACAGTTATTTTCAGCTCTAAAAGAGTCCCCAATTCTAGATTTCAACAGAAAGGGTGTCAGACAAAAATGCGGGTTATGTGGCCACACTGATTTGCATGGGGCTACAGGCGAGAGTCCTTGCATAATCTTTCCCAGTTACTGAAGCTTGATGTTGACATTTAGGATTTCCCTGCAGTGTGGGGAAGTAGGCACTTGTATACACTGCGGGTGAGAGTGTACATCTGTCCAAAGTGGACTGAAAATACACTGCATCAATCTAGAAAAATTTTAAATGGACATTCCCACTCTCGAAGCTGTACCACACATGAGAATTTATTCTAAGGAGATACTCAGACAAGGGAAAAAACGGAAATAATTTAAATGTTGGGGGGAAAAGTCAAAGAAAAAGTTTATCCATACAATGCAATATGATGCAGCCATTAAAAAGGATGATATTCACTAACCTAGAAAAACTTTGTATTATGTACAAAAAACCCCAGACAGTCTACAAAACAGCAAGTACATACGATTGTACTTCCATGAAGTTACCCATCCGTGAATCTACACGCCTAGATGTGGTTCTGGGTATGGAGAGGATTGGTATATCTCCGTCTCTGAGGCAGATTTGGGAGCACTTTCTCAGTTTTTCAATTTCCTACATCAAGCATGTATTATATTTGTATATTGGAAAAGCTTAACAATATTTAAACGTTCCTTCTCCTTTGAGTGGATTTAAGCTCCTTTGGTATGGGATAGAAGACCCAGGAGCCAGCTGCAGCCCCAGCATCTGGTTCCCCAACTTCCCTACAAAGATGAGGATAAGCTGAGGCTTCAGTGAACTGAGTTCTCCCATGTGACAGAGATGTGGTCCAAAGGGCCCGGAGGGGAGGTGGAGGGACACAGGAATGAGGAGGCAGGGTATGGGCCAGCTCCCTCTCTCTGCCTCTCGGGTCAGGGGAGCGTGGTGTCAGCTCCTAGCTGCCCCTCCTTAACCGCTGGCCTGGCCTGGGGTGGCCAATGATGCTGAGCCAGGGTGAGCTTGTTTGCCTGTGAAAGAGGCTGCTTTTAAAATTCCCTTCCATTCTCTGCTGGCAGTGACATGAATAAAAAATACTAAGTGGGTGGGAAGGTACTGGGAAAGAAAATTGTTTCTCTTGATTTTCTTCTGAAAATAAAACAAGATAAGAAATATGATAGAGGACGTGAACTGAATCTTTGAGCCGGTGCTCAGACCACCCACAGCAGGATCACCTGCGGACTTGCTAAAACTTGCCAAGCAAGGCAGCTGGCAGGAAACAGTCTGACAAGGGCCCCTTCCTCTCACAGTGCCCTGCACTCAGCGCTTGAGGCCCCAAGAGCCCATGGGGAGCCAGCTCGGGGTTCCCTCCCAACTCAAGACTCAGTGGAATGGGGTTAGAATGCAAAACTTCTAATCCTGTGTTAACACAAAAATTGGACTGGGCCTCTGGTGGTGAAAAACCCTTTAGTGCTGCCCATAGCTGACTGGTCAAGTCTGGGCTCCTGCACTGGACACTCAGGGCAGTCACAGGCTGCCATGGCTGACCTCCCCAGCAGTACCCGTGCTGCAGCCTCTCACACTCTCCTCTCTCACCTGACCAGCTTTGCGTTCTCCCGGTGTGCCTTGTGGTCACACTGAGTCCTCTGCACACCCCGGGGGCCCTGGGAGAGCATGCACCTCTCCACAGGTCAGGCCCTGGTCCAGGAATCACATCCCCGGGAGGCATCACCTGCTACCCCGTGCCCCACACTTCCTGGTGCCAAGGCCAGCATCACACTTGAAATCTTCTACACTTACCGTGCACAAAAAGGCAGGGACTGCACCCTGTCCCTGTCTGTATCACCAAAGCCTGGTGCAGCATCAGCCAGGAGCAGACACACTTGAAGGAACCAGAGGCTCAATACTAGCTTTTCTGACCAACCGTCAGACAACCTATAGCCACAGCGCCAGCCCTCCCCATGCCGAGGGCTAAGGGACAACTCTACCAGCCAGGGTTTGGGAGTTCTCCCTCCCTCCACCAAGTCAGGCCAATCACACAGATAAGACCCTTCTGGAAGCAAGTGTGAGCCTAGGAAAAAAAGATATTGCAAAGGCAGGACAAAGTCCAGAACACCCCCGAATTCATAAAGGCTCTCACCAGATCTTCTCCTCATGGGCATGTTTCTCCAGTCTTCAACCTCCCCCAGAATAATCCTTGACTAAATGATGTCTTTGTAAATGGGGAGGGCAGTCAAAATGCCAAGGGGCGTGCACCACACTCCTACAAAATAGGCTGGTCTCACATGGTGTAGAGAGAGATTTTTTTTTTAAAGTCACCCCAAGATAAAAAGTAGGTTGGTGGTAAAGCAGCAAGCTGCTTACATTCACTACACCCCTCTCCTCTCTAGCCTATTCATCTAGAAGGCACCCTAGAGATGATTCTAGAACGTGGGTTCTTCACCATTTGGGGGTCATGGATGGCCCCCTGGAGGTGGGAGGGTGGGATAAGGTGGACTTAAGTTTTCTTTAAAGTCTCCCCACCAATTTTCTGGGCCGGACACTCTCCTACAGACGAACTGAGTGACCCTGGGCAAGGGACGGGTCACAGCCTCAGTTTCTAATTCGTAAGCCGGGGCTGGTTAGAGAATCAGCCTTTGCAGGACTGCTCTAAGCATGAAAATAAAACGAACGAAAACTGCCCAGTTTAGAGAAGGCGCTCAAATGTTTGTTCTCTCGCCTTGTTTACTTTGTTCCCAGAAGAGGCAGGCACAGGGACACACGCACCCTCCCAGTCTCCTCCCCTCCCCCACTGGAAGCCCGCCGCCACCTCAGCCCCAGCGCAGACCGATTAAATGGGCCTGTGCGGAACGTCACCCCCACTTAGAACGTTGTTTCCACGGGAAATGGCTCTGAGGTTCCCCACAGCTCCTCCACTCAGAAACCAACTTTTGGAACCGGAGCCACAGGCCGCGAGGCGGTGGAGGCTGGTTCCCATGGCAACCACCGCTCCCAGAGCCCCTCCCAGTCCACAGGCAACCCAAACCCTCGCTCATGCTGCAAACTTCTTCCCAAAAGGAAGATCGCTGCCTCAACAATTTTACTAACGTGTAAACGAAAACTTTAGGCATCTTTAAGCTGAGAAGTAAGCTGTTTTGGCTGCCTTTGCTCCTTTTCTCGCCCCACAGTTAGCACTATCTTGCCTTTGAGGTTTGAAGTTGTTTCCTGAATGACAGATTCGCTTCCCCAGGCAGCTCCACGAGGACAAGAGCCATGTCTCCTCACTCCCTTGCCTCTCACAGGGCCAGACAGGGGCCAACACATGGGAGGCTCAGGTTTATTCACTGACTGACTACTGGATACTGCTCCAGTGCAGGCTTCCACTCACCCAGCCCTCCCTGGGGCCGATAAGCAGGGTTGATGCCTGCCCTTCTGACAGGGCAGGCTCATGCCTGGAGGTGGGGGAGGCTGGATGGACCGATGTCCCCAGAATAACCTTTTCACCCAGCAATTTTCAAAGTATGCTTGGGGTGGGGGTGGGGGTGTCTGAGACCTCTCGGGAACAGTCTTGTGCAAAGACCCCCTTGGTTCTGGGGTGGGGGGACATTTGAGGGTGGGGTCAATAATAGCCTTCGACTGCAGCCAGGCAGCTCCAGCTCCTCTCAGTCTCTGGTATGGACTCCCTGTGTGACTGGAGCACGTTTCTTAACTTCCAGGAGCCTCAGTGAGAGCAAACTGGAGGCCCACCCAGCAAGGGCACATATCTGCACTGATACGGGCCCCTGGTCTCCCCCCATCCTGGTAGACCCCACGGATCTGGACACCCGACTGCCCCATCCAGGTCCTAACAACCCCTGCGCTGCATAGGGCTGCTGTGGGACCCAATCCAGTAACAGAGAGAAATGCCCAGGATGGCAGAGGGCCCCAGCAGCCCCCTAAGAGGCATATCTGCCCCCTTCTCCCAAGGTCCCAAGTTTCTAGGGACTCGACAGACAGAGCTTGTTTCCCAAAAGAAGAGCCCCAAACACTGCCCATTTTTCTAAGTAGGCATAAGTAAAAGAAATGGCTTTGGCCGCAGACACTGTCAAGGGGTCCATGTGCTCCCTGGCCTCTGCATCCACCCCATTCCCTCAGGCAACACCACTTCCAAAGCAGTGTCATGTGGTCCTGGCCAGAACAAATGGTCCCCAGGAGACACTACATGGCAGTAACAAGCCCACCATTTAGTGCGCATCTGCAGTGGATCAGTCAGATGCCACAGGTCATGCTTGGAACCACCAGCCCACACTGCCTTGAATTCTTTTGGCAATTAGTTTTGCAGCATCACAGGGATTTTCTTTGACTGTCACTGTGATTCACTAACCCACAGGGCACTCTTCATCCTTGTGGCTGCTGTCCTAGGCCTGATTATAGGACCACGGATTCTTGGAGCTGGGGCAGTGGCCAACCCAGAGCCTCTCCCAAAGATGCTGCCAACTTTACTGAAGGTTTAGTTTTCACTGCTTCTTGCTTCTCTATGTCCATACTAATTATTTAAAGATTCCCCCAACCCTATCAGTTGAACTTCAAGCTGTCTGGTAAATAAGGCTGGAAGAGGGGGACACATTCACTATTAATGGAGCTCTTGGGAAAGTGAATGGACTTTCATTCACACTGAGCTGAGTCACCCCTGGGAAGCTAACTTCATCTCTGTGATGTCTGGGTGTGCCCAGCTCAGGGGGATGAGGATACATTGGGGGGAGTGACCCAGCCCATGTGGAGGAAATGGCTCCACATTCCAGGAGCTGCCCTTCCCTTCTGCACAATTCCCAGGAATGGGCAGCTTCCCCAGGGCTGCTGATTTGCAGGCTGTGCATAAATGATGCATAGCCCCGCCAGGGGTCTCGGCACTTGGCATCCCTTAAGGCTTCACTCTCCCCTCCCCAAGACTTTGCTCCCGCCATCTGTCTCACATCTTTGCTAATCCAAGCCCCAAATTGTCACTGCAACACTCCCTCCCTCCAGGAAGAAACCAGTGCTCAGCTCACTCCATTATTAAGACTTAACAACCCACCCAACCATGTTATGCTATGCTGTAAAGGACCTTAAATATCATCAGGTCTAGAGGGTGAATATGGGGCATGGGCGCTGCCCCTTCCACTCCCGGAGCCATGGCAGACATCATATCATGGTCCTCTTCCCTGCCTTTTCAATGCAGCACCTTGGCAGTCAGAGCCAAGTGACTGGTCCAGAGCAAAAGCTTGTTTGCCACCCTAGCTGTAACCCACTACTCTTCTGGTCCCCTCCAAAATATCCCACCTACTAGCCATGCTGTTCCATCGGAGGGCTCAGGACCTTTGGAGGAATCTGCCTGGTTATCTCTGGAGAACTCTATTTCCCAAGTCTTTGGTTAATACACCAGCCCCTGCTTTTCTACCCCATCAAATCCAAACTCCTCTGCCAGGATCATACCTGGACTGCTGGCAGCAGGGCAGAAATGATCAGACAGGAGTCCAGAGATCCAGGCAAAGCCCAACGCTTGCAGTAAGCCAAGTGAGGGACGCAGTGCCCTTGGCCTTGCTCACGACCCCCCAGTGCCACGTGCTTCCTTATATCACAACTGTTAACACTTGGGTCTTACCCACTGGTGTGGGAGCGCCTCCTGACAGGGCCTGGAGCTTAGCCATCTACGACCCAGCACTGTGAGTCCCAGAGTGGCTGTGCAGAAACCACCTGCTGTAATAATTACAACAGTGATTACGTTCAAAACAATAGGGGCACTTAATCAACGTAAGTGATGCGTCTGATGCTGCTGGAAGATTTTACCAAATTAACTCACTGGATTCTCACAACAACCCTATGAGGTATGACTTTGATCATCCTCATTTTACAGTTGAACAAACTGAGACACAAAGAAGTAAAATAACTTTCCTAAGGTCACCCAGCTAGAAAGCAGCAGTGCCAGAACCTGAAACCATGCAGTGTGGCTCCAGAGCCCGCGGCCAACCCATCATACGAGGCATCCTCTCGTGGCTGGCAGAGTGGTGAGTGGGTGCAGAGTCAGGCCAGGCCAGAGGCAGCAGATCCAGGAGAGCTGGGTAGAGGTCAGCAGTGAGCCAGGGAGTGGTGTTAGGGAGGGCTCCAGGGCCAGATGGCTGCTCCTGTGGGAGGGGCAGCTGAGCAGGTCAGGGCCCTAGAGGCACCCAGGGCAAATACTGGTCACTGGGAACAGACACGCCCCCATCCCGACTGGGACAGTCTGCCAAACAGGACACAGGTGTGGTATTGCCAGGTACTCCTGGCCTGAGGGCCAGGGAGGAAGCTGGGGGATCAGGCAGCTACCCAGCATCATGGGAGTACCAGGTGGCTTTGAGACTCTCATTTTCCAGCACCTCTGTGTGGTACCCTCTCCACTGTGCCGGTCCCTGCCCCAGCCCCAGCCTGTGTCCTTGTGTTCCTACACACCAGCTGGTTCCTGCCTATCTTGGGGCTGGCCCCTCACCGGGAACCCCTCACCAAGGAGCTTGAGCTACGGACTCAGCCTGCAACCTTAGGCAACTTACCTACCTCTGTCCCTTGTTTTCTCTTCTATAAAAGTGGCAGCATTGGCCTCATGGTGGTTGTGACAGACTACATTTATTTTCTTGGCCCAGTGCCTGGCCCATAGTGAGTACTTGACCAACATCAAGTTGTTACCATCATCAGCATCCTTCAAAGTCCCTCCCACATCTCTCCTCCTGCAGGAAGCCCTCCTGCCTTTCCAGACTCCTTCCTGAGCTCATGTCCTGCAAACTGGTTCCACAGGTAACAGGTCAACAGAACTCAGCCCCTCACCACTCCCGCCTTGCTGTGCTCTCACCTGATCTACATGCTGGCCTCAGCTCCCCATTCTGCCCTGGAGGGCAACATCCACACCTCAGCCTGCCACTGTCATTCTTAGAGCAATGCTGTGGAGACCAGCAAGCCCCGAAATGCTTGCTGACCCAATGAAGGATGAGGTTTAAGCCCCTCAAAGACATTTCCCCAAATGTTTAGGAGATGCTTGTTCACTGAATAGACTGCAGAAGATTCCAAACTGCTGAGGACTCAGCAGTGAATACGGTCTCCCCTCTGGGCTTTAATCCAGAAGTGCTCTCCATCATAAAACCTAGCCCCTCTCTTGGTACCTACTGGTTTGGTAGATATGTCCTTGGAAAGAAAAGTCTAACAGGACACACAACATGAGAAAGGGCCCAGTTTTACCTGAGCCAAGGGGAGAATGATCCAGAAGGGGTAAAATGGACAAGCCATCAGTGTTGACCATCCTTCCCCCAATACACACATACACTCAGACTCCAGGACACTCGCACATCCAGTAAATGCTCTCAGAACCTACGGTGTGCCTGGTCCTGGAAGCTGGGGATAACTGAGATGAAGGAGCCTCAGCCCCTGGTCTTGGGGCTCACAGTGTGGGTGCGTGGGAGGGGCAGACAGAGGGTTATAGTGTACAAGGCCAAGTGGGAGTGCAGGAGGAGTGGGGGCATCTCACCCGGCCTGGGGACACTGCGGGAGGATTCCTGGTAGAGGCAATGCCAAAAGGGAGCCTTGGAGGCCAAGCAGGTACTAGCTAAGGTGAACAGTAGAGACAAGTGTATCCTAGGTCAGGACCAGAAGCTGCAAAGGTATAAAGCATGGAGGTGCGAAAAACCAAGGAGGCACCAGCTGCTGCTGGCACCGTGATGTGGCTGGAGCACAGAATGTGTGACGTGTGCAGTGGGGGAAGGGGTGGGGGTGGTAAGCGCGTGGGGAGGAGGCTGCTGTCAGCTCCCTGACAACCAGGCATCTTTATCTTTGCATCCCTAGCACTAAGCACGGAGCCTGGCCCGCAGTGGCTGCTTAACAGCACTCAGGGACGAAGGAAGAAGCGCCTGGCTGCAGGTGAGGCAGGCGAGAGCCCAGGGGCCCTGCAGGCCCTGGAAGCCCCCGGAGCACCATGCAGGCTCGCTGGACGGCTGCCCCACCCAACAGGCCCACCACTCTCTCTGGTGAGCACACTGAGGTCAACCAGCCAGAAAAGCCCAGTGGGATCGGACAACTCGCACTAAGTACTCCGGAAGCTCAGAGGAGGGGGAAAGGGCTGCAGGGTCAGGTGGGAGCAGAAAGGTCACGCAGGCAGGGCTGGCACGGCCACAAAGGCCTGAAGGCAGGACCATGTGCGGTGGCATTTAGTTTCCCCACTTTACCAGCGGGAGATAGAGTCAGAGACGTTGAAGCATTTGACAAGGGCACAGCTGGGGAAAGGGAGAAGCTGGAATCTGACAACTGAAACTCTGTCCCACTCACCACCCGGCGTCCAGGGGCCTGGTGGGTCTGAGGCCCTCAGAACCCAGGGGTTAAACAGGGCCCTGTGTCTCGGGGGCCACACCACCCTTCAGAACAACGTGCCCCTTGGCCACCTGGCCCTCACCGCCTCAGAGGACTGGGTCGCCATGTCCCACTACCACAGAGAGGGTGGGAGTGAACACAATCCCCTCCCCAAGCCAGGTCGCCAGGCCCCCACCACAGGGAGGGTGGGAGTGGACCCGGGGTGAGGGGCAGCGTCCTGCCTCCTGGCCTCCTTGAGTGGCAGCTAGGGGCAAAGGAAGAAGTGGCTTTATGTTTAAATTCTTATTCTCAGTCCTGGGGGCCTATTAATATTTCCCTAGTGCTGGGGCAGTCTCACCGCAACCGTGGAGGAGAACTTCTCTGCCTCCGACAGGGATCTGCACAGCCCCCGGGAAAGTCAGGCGGGCGTCACCCCACCGGGAAGGGTCAGCTTCTGGACACTAGGGTTCCCCAAACTGAGGGCCTTCAGACTCCCCAGAGCTTGGCAGGCCCCATCCTATCCCTCTCCCCATTTCGATTCAGCTATCCCCTCAGCCCTTACCCAGGGGAGGGGCTCCTGTGAGCCCCTCACCTCCTCACAGCTCCTCCTCGGGCTGCTCAGACTCACCCTTCACAAACCAGACTCAGCCAGCGCCACTCCCCAATCCCCCAGCCCCCCACCACTCCCCACACCACCCCTACTCCCAGCCTTCCCACTCCCCAACCTCCCCACTCCCCCATCACCACTCCTCAACCCCCTCCCTCCAGACCCCTTTTCCCACTTTTCTGTCCTGGCCTTCTCTCCCTCCTCTTCCTCTCCCAACAGCTCAAACATCCCTTTAGCTCAAATCTGAGGCCAAGGCCTGCTTGCACATCACCTCGGTGGCTCGGCCTGCCCTCTGCCTGGGCCCCTCCACCGGCACTGCCCTGCCACCGCTCCAGCATTACGGCCCCACAACCAACCCCTGGGATACTGATCCTCCAGGAAAACCGCCCACAGGTACCTGAAGCTCTCCCCGCTGACCACGGCACTCCAGGCCCTCCTGGAGCTGCCCCCAGCACCCTGGCGCCCTCAGGCAGCCTCTTCTCCTGCTGATTCGGTGCCTTGAGGACAGGAGGGCACCGGATTCCTCCCGGCTGGAGCCCCCCGCAGCGTACCGCAGAGTCTGCCAACGAATGTTCTCTGCCTGCACTGCCTTTTCACCTTTCCTCCGTCTGTGCAAACAGTACCCCTCCAGAAGGAACAGTCTCCTGAAGTGACCCCTCCCCCGGGGCCTCTCCTACCTCCCCAGGCCTCCTTCCACGCAGCCTCCATGATTGCACTGATATGTGGTGGCCAGGTGGCAGGTGGCAGCCAGAGTGCTTTGCAGCCATTATTCCACTGACTCCTCACAGCCACCTCACCGAGAAGGCATTGTTTAGCTGCTGCCAGTGATGAGGAACCCTGAGGTCACGGAGGCTCTGTGGGTTGTCCAAGGCCACATATCTCCATCTGCGAGTGCGACCACAAAGCTCCCAGCTCAGCCACATGGCCATTCTGCCTCTTCTCCCTTCAGATCTAGGAGCTGGGAGTCACGTTCCAGTCACATTCCCCCTGCTAGGGTGGGGCAGGGGGCTGAGGGCTGGACCTCGTCTCTTTATCTCAGGGTCCCCCTGGCACCCTGGCTTTCTGCACAGAGACGCTCCTGGTGTCTGCTGTCCACATTTCCAAAGCATAGGCTTGACACTGGGAGCAGACCCAGATTTTGGCTCGGACGGAGTGGAGGGCAGAGGTGGTGTAGGTGCCATGCCCATAGGCCACATGGGTCCCAGAGGAGTGGGGTGGTGGCCCTCATAAGGGAGACACCATGTGAGGAGTCCCAGTGGACACCAGCCCCGGAGAGCGGGCAAGAAGGAGGGGGTCCTTCCCTGCCACCCCTACTCCCCAAACACCGAGCTGCCTGCAGCTCCCAGTGCCCAGCTCCCTGGCTGCACCTGCCTCCTATGCTGGGGAGGCCATACCCTGCCCCTGAGCCTTCTGACGGCAGCAAGGCAAATCCCCTCATGCTGTCTTTCTCCCGAGTGGGGGGTGGGGAGCTAAACAGAGCACAACTTCACAGCTGTCCCTCAGGGCTGTCCCAGCCCAGAGCTGCCCATCCATGGCCTCACACCAGCACAGGAGGTAAGCGGCCCAGGAGAAGGGCAGGGGCGGTGAAGACAGCAAAAGGAAGGCCTGAGCCCGGGGCAGGCATCCCTCTGCGCCAGAAGCCCCTGCCTATGAGATGGACGCTTCCTGCCAGGGCTGACAATGGCCAAACCCCAGCCCTCCAAGTCCTGGATGACCCACCATCTCAACTGCTTCACCCTGTAGTTCAGGAAGAGGGACTCAGGAAACAAATAGACATCCCAAACTCGTGTGTTGGCAGAGACCAGGTTGATAAATGAGAGAAGGGGGCAGGCACAGGCAATAAGGAGCAGTGGGGCCTGTGGTAAATAGGAGACAACTCTTACTCTGACTGTGGCAACATGAGCATCTCTGCAACAGGCTGGCCAGACAGTCTACACCGTTAAAGAGTAGCCAGAAATCTGAATTTTTATGTGAAACTGACTTTTTAAATGTTGGCTACCAATGAAAAAGTTTTACACATTATATAAGCCAAACAAGTGACCCCTGGGTGGCCCCAGCCCACAAGGGCACCTGCTGCCACCCTGGCACGCCTCACACATCAAGTGGTACGGCCACTGCAAGGCAGATGACTCCAGGCGCTGCCTCGGCCTGGCCTGGCTTTGGCTGCACAGAGGTGTGAGATCACAGCGGGTGGCAGTGACACTGTGGAGGGCAGCAGCCAGTGTCACTCACCTGGGGACCCTCCAGTCTTTGGGGGGAGGGCACGCAGCCCACCCCAGGAGTGGGCTGATCCCAGGGAGGATGAGGGCAGAAAGGCACATTCAAAAACGACTGTTGCTTTGATTTGTTTCCATCATTTATATTCAAAACGTTAAACACCATTAATGAAAAATGTGAAATATTTTATGTTTGACCAAAAATGTGAAGAAACAGGGTCTAGGCTGTTCTCTAAGGTGGTGAGAGGCACTCCAGTCTCTGTTTTAAAAGAGTAGCCAGGCTGTAGAGAGTCAGGCTGGAGCAAAATCTGAGGGAAACTTCCTGAAAACGAGGCGGGCATGGCGATGAGCGGCGGGGGGAGGTCGGGGATTTTCCTGGGCAGAGGCTGTGAAGCAGGACAAGGGAGGGAGGAGGGTCGGGCTGCTGGCCCAGAGGGTGGGACCAGGGCTGGAGGGTCGGTGGGATGATGTCTCGGGGACCCTTCCAAACTCCGGAGCTCAAGCCCACTCAACTGGAAAGAAAAGCAGGAGGCCGCTTTCCCCAGCTCCCCCAGGCTCTAGAGAGCTGCTGCCTTTTCCCTGCTCTCCTAACCAGCCTGGCCAGGCGGGACAGCTAGTCCTGGCCGGCAGAGAGGGGCGGCAGGCAGAGCTGGCAGACCTGCTCCATTCCCAAGGGGCAGGACCTGTCCAGAAGCCACTGTTGGCCAGGGGTCCAGCCTCCCACCTCTCCTTTTCCTAGATACAGCACTTTCATAAAAAGTCATGAATCAAAGCTTTTGCCCCTCTGCTAGGCGTGTGACCTCTGGCACATTGCTCAACTCACTTTGTGCCTCCGTTTCCTCACCTGTTAATAACAGATCCACCTCCCAGCGTTGTTTTGAGGACAGAATGAGTGAATATACGCAAGTGTTTACAACAGGGCCCAGCACAGAAAGGGCTGCTGTTATTATTGCTATTATCAGCAGCAGCAGCACGTTGTGGGAACACGCGCCAATGCCCACTCCCCTAAACTGGGCAGCAGGGTGCCCGGGGCCGCAGAGCTATGTTTTCCAGGGTGCCCCAAAGCGCTCAGGGCAGGGGGAGTGTGGGGGGTGGGTGCTCGCTCTGCATCCCCTCCTTCAGCCTGAGAAGCTCTCAGCACAGCCTGCTCATAGGGAGACCCTGCCACTCAGCTGCACTGAAGTGTTACTGCTCCTGCGGCTTGGCCATGCCAGCGTTCAGCAAGGAAGCCCGTTTTATTTCTGACGGCTGGAGGAATGATCATAACCCGCAACGCGCCCTGGCTTGTTTAGGGGAGCAGAGAAAGGGGGCAGCTGCAGTGCTACAGCCCACCCTATAGTCCGTCTGATGCGGACACTCCCTGCCGGGCACAGTGGGAGGCAGAGCAGAAGTTAGGAGCAAGGAAATGAATCTGATGGGCCCAGTTCTGAATCCCAGTTGTGTCACTTACTAGCTGTGTGACCTTGGAAAAATTATAAACCTCTTGGTGCAAAACTACTGTTGGTGAACGGTAGCGGTGGATCCCAGCCAGAAGAGGAATCAGTCCGAGTCCTGCGGCCACGGTTGATAGTTATCATGCCTGCTTATTATGAAGTCCTGACCACATGCTAAGTAAGCACTTTACATACATTTCCCTGACCATCCCCGCTGGCCCTCAGACTAGGTGAGATTGCTGTCAGGCCCTTCCGAAGTGCCCCGCTGTCTGTCCGGCCAGCACTTGGCATGCTGGGGGTCAACTGCTTAATGGTTTATGACGTACTGTGTCTCCCCTACTGGACTGTCAGCGCCAGGAGGGCAGGCCCGCCTTGTTTTATCTTCTCCTATATCTCCAGTGTCCAGCACATGCCCGACACAAAGACGGCACTGGATCCATGGATCTACGTCAGTGCCAATCCTCACACCCATGCTGCAAGAGGTTCTAACAGGAGGAAAAACCAATGAACACTTGGGTTTGCTCGGGTCCTTGGGAAAGAAGGCCTAACTCAAGAATTCCAACTGTCTAGTACCAAGGACAGTGATAATCCATCCTTCTGCTGGGTCTTACTGCAGGTAGAGGTGCTGGCCTTGTGGGTCGTAACTGGCTCAGACGAGCTCCCTACGGGCTCTTTTCAGGCATCAAAAGACAGGCCCACAGCCTCATGGAGGATACATGTCATTACTGCTCTGCAATCAAAAGTAATGGAAACATGGAGTTCTCAGACGTCCTGGGGGAAAGGGTCCAGGGAAACTGGTCCCTGGAAAATGGCAGTAAACTAGACTTGAGGAGACAAACAGCCCGGGAGAAATTCTCTGGGGGTATGAGCAGGCAGGGCGAGGACGTCTGGTCCTCAGTTTTTACTTCTGCCCTGTTCTGAGCGATGGGTAACCCCCTTTCTTTAAGCCCTTGGTGAAGGCCTGTTATAACAACAGGCATGGCTTAGCGGGGCTTAGGAAAGGAGAAAGCCAAGTGCAGAGTGTGGCAGCTGACCTGGGAGGCCGGACGGCCAGCGAGCATGGTCCCCACCCCGAAATCCTCAGAAATACTGCAGATATGGAGGGTTTTCATCGACACTTGGGTAATTTTTAAATAAATGATACAGGCGGAAAACTTCTACAAGGAGAGAATCCTTTGGGAAGAAAGAAGAAATATTGGGGAGAGCCCCCCATTTCCACATATGTGGGATGAGGGCCTGACCCAGTAAAACTGGACTAGAGAAGAAAGGGACATGGGCGTGGCTGGGACAGCTGCGTTACAGCAGCCTTGTTCCCTGTGAGGGACACAGCAAAAGAGGCTCAGTGGTGGGGGCTCGCCCAAGGTCACAGAGACAGCAGGTGGTGGGGCAGAACTTGGATCGGGGGGCTTGTGGGCCTACAGCGCCCCTGCCTTCTCCTGCAGGTCTTCTGATGAAGGAAAGGAGGACTGACATCCCCAAGGTCCTTCTGGCTGCCCACTCTGCAGCCCTGCTGGTGGCCCAGACCCCTGCCAGAGACCCTGCCAGTGGGGCCTCTCCTTCCACACAGAGAGGCTCTCCCAGCCCTCCGCCCGTCTCGCCCATTCACACACAGCGACCCTACAGAGAAAGAGGCCTGTCAAAGGCTGAGCTAGAAGGGTTATTTTGTTGAAGTGCCAAATGACCTGTTCCTGCTCCCCCTTTCCATCCCTCCAGCCACCCCAGTTTAAGTCCATAAGTAAAACAAAGGCTTTGTTTCTTTATTTTGATTTCCTCTGTAAAATCTCAAACATGCAGGAAACACCCGCCCAGCCTCAGATAAGTAGACTCAGGCCGCTGTCCACTGTGGGCGGGTGGGGTCGGGGCAGCGAGCGGGGGCGGGTGGGAGGGTTCTGAAGCCAGCTGACCTTAGCTCCCCGGGAGTGCCAACAGGGCACCTGGGCCCCGGGCTCCTTAGCGCGAAAAGAAGGGCTTGGGTGTGAGGAACACCAGGCCTTCCCAGCTCTGCCGCCCCAGGAGCCTCAACCTGAGGAACGTGGGGTAGAAGGATGGCTGAGAAGATAGATCTCATACAAGCTATTTTTTAATATATGCCTTCAAGGCTTCGGGACAGTGGCTCCACCCTTTTCCATCATCTCCGGTTACAATAAAGCAGGCATTGAAAGAAGAACATGATAGAGGCTATTCTGGGCTGTTGAGACAACTTGTGAGAGAACGGTACTTGCCAAGAAAGATGGGTTTGCCTCTCTCTCCTCCTCGGGACCTCCAGTTCCAGTGGAATCAAAATACAAAGGGGTGAATTTGTGGGTTATCTAAAAGGGGGACTTTTCAAGAAGGTATGCTGAAATTCTAAAGGATAAAAAGGAAAAAAAAAAAACCCTAAACTTAATTAAAATTGATTTTGCTTTTGAAATGAATATATAATGCTTTGGGGAGGCAAGAATCTGTCCCTAGACTGCCCCAAAATGGTCGGCACCTATGGAGTGGGTGGGCCTCCCCAGCTCCACCACGCCTTCAGCAACCTCCACACACCTACAAGTACTTCTACTTTTAATGTGGGTGCTTGATATAACTAGGGGCAGCCTAACACACGGTTGTGTATAGCAGATTCTTTTTAAACCAGAACTTTTCTTTTAAAAGTGGGCCTGCAGCATCATTTCAAATAAAAAAATTTTTTTGACGGGAGGGCACTTTGGGGGAGGTACCCTATTCGTTTCCTTAACCAGTCTATCCTTCGACCAGGGCTACACCACTTTCATCACCCCAGTTTGGTAGGGTATTTTAAGGGCTGGTAAGACCCGTCCCTTCTCCTCGCTCATTCAACGGTCTATAAGCTAGGGGGGGAATCAAAGGCTCAACTTGGATTTTGAGACACTTCACTTTGGTCAACCATAGGATGCCATTTAGAGGAGGCAAAATTGGAGCTAGAGAAACAGTGAGAAAGCTATTGTGGTCATCTAAGCGCCAGATGCTAAGGCTGGAGCCAAAGCAGATACGGTTAGAAATAAGGGGAGAAGTTCAAGAAATAACCAAAACCATCAGGATTTGGAAGAAAAAAAAAAGTGGGCCTGTAAACATAACATATATGTATTTCTGTATAATCAAATAGGAATTGGTTTTATAATATGTTTAATCGCTCTCACTGGTAAAGTCTCTGATCGCTTCTCTTGAGAGACAGACCCCTACAAAGCAGGTCCTTCTGAGGTCTCTGGGCTCCAGCCGTTGCTGCCTTCTGCAGCATCTCCAGCAGAGTGAGGGAAAAGGACACAGGCAGTGTTGTTCTTTGTTGGCAACTCGGGGACAGAAAACATGTCAACTGCTTCTCATCACTTAGTAAGAGGATTTGGGGACTCCCTTGGGTCTCCACGTTCTATTATGAAACTAGTTCAAATCTTTGCCCCCCCCAGTCGTGACTCCCTAAAAATGGGATCCGCCTGGGTGTGGGAGGCTTTTCCAGAAGCTCGGGAATCTTTTCTGCACAGCTTTAAAAAGCACTGCTTTGCTAACCGCTCTAACTCAAGCCCCAGCTCCACGCCCGCGGGATCACATCAGGCTCCCGCTGGCTCGAGTCAGTCCGGGGGCGCGAAGGAGAAGGCTGCAAACAGGTGGGTGAGAAACCGTCTCTGTGGTCATGGGGAGCCCCAGCCTCTGCAGCTGAGACCTGCCTCTGCCTCCTGCTCAGCTCGGCAGGGAGGACGACCCAGGACCAGGCACCTGGGGCACTTTCTTTCTGGGAATGCTGAGCAAAGGGAAAGCTGGAGGGGCGAAGTGAGGGATCAGGAAGGTACCGCCTTGTACGTCAGTCTGCCTTCCTTTAAAGCAGCGCTACACTTTAGAACATAAATCTATTTTGTTAATGACTGTTTAGGATGAGCTGCTTAACAAATCACTGTCATCTAATTATAAAAAGAAAATCATGTTTTCTCTTTTTTCCAAATACATATATCTACCATTAAAATGACGGTTTGGTTTGGGCAGATGTGACTAAGCCGTGCTCTGCAGCCCGGCCTGAGCCCACAATGTCAGGGCAGGGGTTTTCAACGGCGGACAAACTTTCTGGAAAGCGTTAAATCCAAAAATGCCTACTCATTGGCAGCAAAAGGATCTGTCCCTGAGCTCGATGGAGCTCCAGGGGGCGTTTTCATTGAATTAGCAGGGACACGCACCTAAAAGAGCCAGGACATGGAAACTCAGGAGCAAGGCTCCAAAAGCTCCCACAGGCTGAGGACAGGCCAAACCACCAGGCCCAGTGACCAGGGACACGCAGGGAGTCCTGCCCTTCCGAGCGCAGAGAAGACGGTCTCATCTGTTCATTTTGGGTAATGGGTACATGGTGTTTGTCATATTACCCTTTATATTTTTCAAAATGAAAAAATATACCAAGTGCGCAAATGATTTAGGGGTTCAGAGTTAACTATGAGGTTAACGAGAGGCGGGGAAGACCAGGCCATGGTAGGCTCGCTCTCTGCCGCTCTTCACCCACTGATGCTTCTGCACCTTGTAACTTCTGCTGCCTCATAATGTCTTCACACATCGGCTGTTCATCCCCTCTCAGGAGGCCCTTGCTCCACCACAGTGCTGATTATGTTTGGCCAGACCCCCGTGGCACATGCCCCATGTGCACCAGGAGAGACGGGACGTGTCATTTTCGCTCAGCCAGCTCTGGGAGCAGCGGAGTGTAGCAGAAGGAACACGTGCTTCGGGACCAGACAGCCCTCGGGCAGACTCCTTCCAGGCTCTGCTCCTCTCAGGCTATGACTGAGGGCAGCCCAGTTGACCTCTCTGAGCCTCAGTGTCCACATCTGTCAAAGGCTAACAGCAAAACTGATGTAGGGTTAGAGATGGCGGATATAGGGTGTCTAGCCAGGCAGCCCACAAGTCTTCGTTGAAGGAAAGATGGGAGGATGGGAGGGAGGGAGGGAGGGAGGGAAGGGCAGGCTGACATACTGAGAGGCTGTCTTTAAACCATGCCACTCAAGGAGCAGGTGAAGAAAGCAGAGCTGCTCCTCGTGCTGGAGAAATGCACGAGGCCAAAGGTTCATGTGGGACAGAGCCAGCGGGACAGGCTAAAGGAAGAAAGGAAAGAACTTTGCAAGGATGAGAGAATCCTCGAATGGAGTGGACTGACTTGAGGGGCAGCAAGCTCCCTGTCTCTGAAGCGTCCAGCTGGAGACAAGGTCCCCACAGGCTGCTTGGAGGGGCTCCCCTGTTGAAAGTTTCCCAGCTGTGACTCAAGGGCTCACTTGCCCATTTGGGTCATAGTGTCTATTACTGAACTATTACTGGCTTAATCTTTACCTTAGAATCATCATACTTTTTAACTCAAAATCTTTCTTTAGCCTTAATCTGAGCAAAATGTCCATCAAAGGACCCACCCAGTGGCCCAGTAATTAAGTTTGCACCCTCTGCTTGGGCAGCCCGGGATTTGCCAGTTAGGATCCCCAGTGTGGACTCATGTACTGCTTATCAAGCCGTGCTGTGGCAGGCATCCCACATATAAAGTAGAGGAAGATGGGCATGGATGTTAGCTCTGGGCCAACCTTCCTCAGCAAAAAAACCAAAAAACAAAAACAAAAAAAAACCCCACCCATTAAAAAAACCCAGGTTTGTTGTGATGCCTGTACTTTTATAATACATACAAACAAGTATATAACTATTAAAATGAAAGATGCTGCATGTGTCCCACCTAAAACCATCTCCCTCACCACCAGGAGAAACACACTTTACTGGGTCTGAATCTAGACTAAAGGTGTCCCAGGCACTCCTTCTGGGTCTACATTCTGTTATCTGAAGGCTGCCTGAATATTGATAATGCTCTTAATTCTTATGACTCTTTCTGGTCTCCCAAGCACCTTCTCATCTGTGTATTGCATCTAATCCCCATGACAAGCCTGAGGGCGGGCAGAGATGGAGCCTGGGCCCCTGCAGCACGGGACCCACCCAAGGCCCCACAGTCAGTCAGAGGACCAGATCCTGAGCTCAGAGCTCCCAGCACTCCATCCCACCCTCCTTTATTCCACCATTACACGCTGCACCGCCAAACGCACGCCTGGTGCTCTCCAAAATCTCAACAGCAATACAACCCAAATGCAAACTGTGATGTTTTATCCATCTAGGTGGCCAGATGCCAGACTCTCTAGATGAAATATGCCCCTCTGAGACCCAGAATGTCACCTCAGCAACCTGTGATGACCCACATTGTCATTTGGCCATCTGGCCCTCAGCAGGCCCCACCTAGTAACACAACAAGAATACTAAAGGACGATGATAGGGACATTAAAAAGCTAAATACAGGCCTGGCCCCATGGCCAAGTGCTTAAAGTTCCATGCACTCTGCTTCAGTGGCCTGGGTTTGCAGGTTTGGATCCTGGGTGTGGACCTACTCCGCTCACCAGACATCCTGTGGAAGTGTCCCAAATACAAAAATATAGAGGACGACTGGCACAGATGTTAGCTCAGGGCTAAGCTTTCTCAAGCAAAAAAGAGGAGGATTGGCAGCAGATGTTAGTTCAGGGGCTAATCTTTCTCAGCAAAAAGAAAAAAAAGGCTAAATACACATTGCTACTTCATGACTCCTACAAGAGGGACGGCCACAGAAAGCTGCGTTGGATCATGCCAACCAGCTAAAAGGGCCTAGGGGCTCAACAGTGGAGGCCGGGCCAAAGAGGACGAGGGGGTGGAGACTCCGGGAATAGGTGGGACTAACCTCATCCCCTATCACACACAACAGGAACACTACCTAGAAGTGTTAGAAGACAGGAGACAGGCACCATGGAGTGCAATGTGGCTGTCAGCTCGGTCTCAACACAGTGGGCTCTGCTGGCTGAAGTACCGCTCTCTTGGTAGGAGTTCCATAAGACAGATCTGCTGGCTAACTGCAACTCACAGGCTGAGAACTGACAATGGTCCCACCCTGTTTTCACCCTTGACACCCATCTCTACCACAATGGCACGCTGGCCTGGTGGGAGGGCAGCGCCAAGTAGGTCCTCGTAAACAAAAGTGAAGCAACGTGGCTCCGACCAGGGGATCTAATCTGGGATCCAGGTCTCATTTTCAGAGATCCATGAGCCCCCTGAACTGTATGCCCCACTTTGTACATCCAAGCAACTTTTCTCTGGGCTTCCCATTGGCATGTTAAAGAGGCTGTGACCCAAGAAGGTAAAAACCATTGCTCTGGACCCCAGACCCTCAGCCTTCTTGGCTGCCTGTCCCATGCAAGAACTTGCTGGAAGTGGCACTAATGTCCCATCCCCATGTACAGAGACTTCACAAGAGCTGAGAGCATCTTTGGGAGATCTAAGCTCTGCTTAATCCACTACTACTTGGGTTTTGTTATTTATAGCCAACAGCATCCCCAAGGATCCAGTACCATAGGGCCCAGTAGCATCATCCAAGACCACGAGGGTTGGCAAGGCCTCAGAGTCCACCCACAAAATTGCTCTCAAAGCTTGAGTTCTCTGCTCAGCCTTGAGACAATGGAGACCTGCCAGATGCCCCAGGGCACAGGGAGCTCACCCAGATCCTTCCTTTTTCCCACCCCCAGACAAAGGTAACTGTACCTTATAGCCAGCCAGATATCTGCCCCGGACCTGGCAGTTACAGAGCCGCGGGCATTC
This sequence comes from Equus quagga, assembly GCF_021613505.1. Classification (NCBI taxonomy): domain Eukaryota; kingdom Metazoa; phylum Chordata; class Mammalia; order Perissodactyla; family Equidae; genus Equus; species Equus quagga. The sequence continues at coordinate 171,832,770 of NC_060267.1, read as the reverse complement.
AACACACTCTCTGGACACTTGAGAACATTCTAGCTTTGCACAAGAATGTGCTCCCACTTAGTTCCCATGAGTATGGTTTATATGAAGGACACAGCACTCAGGAGCAAGTATGTTTTCGGTCGCTGGCAGGGAGGCACACTCCATTAGGGCATTTCATCGGCAGAACAATGACTGGAGCAGGCGTGAAATATAAAATGGAGGTCACATTTCCCTGAGAACTCACTTGATCCAGCAGGCTGATCAACATGGAATTCAGACTGAGGTTAGGACCGCCACCCCAGGAGCGAGTTCAGTTCATCAGCGCCTAGCAGTCCCCCTGGGTCCGCGTGAGCGCTCAAGCTCAGGAAGCAAACCGTGGGATAACGGACCTGTCACTTTATAAGCAGCTCAGACTAACTGAAAGCGTGAAATACCTGTGGTTAGAGCTAACAACAAAATAACAGTTATACTTGTCACAAAAACATCTTACACAGGTGAAAACATGAGTAGTGGAAAATGCAAGCTGCCATATGCAGGAGCAGAGCTGGCAACCCTGGAAGACTGTCGCTTGCCTCCCGAGGGTTCAGCAGAGGGCCTTGACCCCCCCTCTCCGTAAGGAAATGTCCAGGACACGGAGAGGGGAGGCAGTTTCTACCAGAGAACCCATCTTACTCAACACCCTCCCCCCAAAGAGGATGGCAGCCCCTGCGGCCTTGAAAACCCCAAAGCCTCAAAGCTCGGTGCCTCCCGCCTGGCCCGAGAAAGGGCGAACGACACCACTAACCACAGACAGAGAAGCCAACTGACTGCTGAGAACAGACCCAAGGGTGAAAACCAGGGCCCAAAATGTTTTCAGCTCCAGTCAGCAGGGACACGCGATTTACAGGAAATTAGGAGCTTTACAAAATGCTGGCCAGCTCAAGTTTCTACCCCGGGAAGAGAAGCAGGACCAACTCTCAGAACTGTCCCAGAACATGCTTTGTTCACTGCAAAGCCCCTGACACGTGCCAGTTATTAATACCAACAGCTCACCATCCCACACTTCAACCAATCAGCCAATGTCGATGGAGCCAAAGCTTCACACTATCTGCCCCCGGAGCCTCCATCCGCGGGACAGCCAGACCCTCTCGGGAGGGGTCTGAGCAGCTGCATAGTCTAAAGTGTGGATTCTAGACGCGATCATGGGCAAGTTACTGAGTCTTTCTAGCCCCGATCTAGTTCGCCATTTGCATATAGGATAATAATAAAACCTTTCTGGAGGAGTCTTGTCAAATGATGAGCCAGCACGTCCACCCAGCCCCGGTCTCTGTGAGCCCCGCCGGCTGCTGTGATTACAGGGAGCTCCAGAGAGCTCTTAAGACAGATCTCATCCTCTCGCTGCCAGGAAGGGCACTCTTTGGAGCCCACAATTCCCAGCCTTGTCAGTCCCCCTCTCTGGTCAGGTCCGGGAGGGAGCGTGAGTCCTGGAGGCGGAAGCACCATTCTAGCCCAAGGAGGCCCGTGGGGGGAGGGGGGTCAACTCCAGAGCTACGCGATCAGGGCCCCGATGAAGCAGCCCTTGTCCACCGCTCCAGCCTCGGCTTTGTCCCCGGCCAGCACAGACCTCCGTTTCAGCCAGAGTCTAACTGGGTGTCCAGTGCCCAGGCATCACCTCCTCTAGGAGGCCTTCCCTGACCTTCCACACTGTCTGCTCCCACAACCACCGCGCTTCGCTGATCCCAGTCCCGACCACGCTGGGCTGTCGCTCAATTTGCGTCCCTACCTTCCGCGCCGAGTGGGAACTGGCACTGTGCCCCACACACGGGGGGCGCCCCAGCCAGGTCCGGTCAATGAATGAGCCGGGCCCTCGCTGCGACCAGAGCCCCAAGCCCCGGCGCAGTGCAGGGTTGTTTATGAAGCAGGCTGCTTTTCATTATTCTGATGACTCTGACAAGTCCCCCCGGCGGATCCCTGCCCTTGTTACGCCATTTTAAAAGGGGAGAAAGAGCCCCCGCCCCCACCCCCAGCCCAGCCGCCCACCTCCCCGCGGATTCTCGCCAGGGCAGACATGGAACCCAAGGGCGGTTACCAGGAAAGGGGCTCTCTGGGCGGTGGGCAGGCCCTCCCCACTGGGGTCTCGATCGTGGCCGATTTCTCGATCGCACACCGTTACGTGGGAGCCTGCGGTGGGGGCAAAAGGCCACTCGCCGCCAGTCCAGAACGCACCCCCCACCCCCCACCCGAAGGCGGCCACACCTCCCGCCCCGGAACAAAGCACCCGCCCGGGCCCCCTCCCCTGCCCGGCCGCGCCGACCACTCACCGCGCGCTCCGGCCCCGCTCGGCTCTGGCCCTCAGGCCGCCTCCTCCATGCCCGCGCCGGCGAGGAGGCAGCGCCGCGCCCGCCCGGCCCCGCGGCAGCCGGACTGACGGCTCCCGGCCCGCGGGCCCGCCGGCCGCTCTCGCCCGTCCCCGCCCCGGCGCCTCCTTAAAGCGACCGCTCAGCCCGCGCGCGCCCCGAGCCCCGGCGCGCCGCGCATTCCTTATATTGCAACAGCGCCTGCTAAAAATAGAGCGCCGCCGGGGCGCGGGGGGAGCCGGGCCGGCGCCGCGACCCCGCCGCCCCCGCGTGCCGCCCGGCC
>NC_060267.1:171352084-171491652 GCF_021613505.1 Equus quagga | reverse complement strand
CCATTTCATCCAATAGTCCCATTTCTAATCATTTGTCCTGGGGACAGGTGGGGGTGTGAGAGGGATAATTACTAGAATCAGAAATGTTCACAAAGAAATGAGTATGAGAATGTTCATATCAGCCTTATATATAATAGAGAAATATGAGATACAACTTATCTGTCCAGTAGAAAAAAAGCTCATGGCATATATGCCAAATGTCCTCCAGAGAATTTGTACCGGTATGCTATTTTCTCCTCTGTGTCTTCTCTGAGTGCCATTTCCCTGAAATGTCTCCATTTTGTATTATTCTGAAAGGTTCTTTAAGCTTTTTTGCTGTGTAGTCATTTGAAGTCTATTTTATCCATCCATCCATCCATCCATCCATCCATCCATCCATCCATCCATTGATCCATTGAGAGGAAGGCAACCTGCCAGGTGCTATGAAACATAAAAACTGGTGATGGATCAACTTGATTTAATAGTCTGGTCATTCTTAATTAGTTTAAATGAAATAGTTAATAATTGTTATAACTTTATGAAAAACATTCAAGCTTATTGTTGCCCATAATAAAAACCTAAGGCCATATCTATAAGATGCCAAAATAATTGAGTAAACTGAAAAATTTTCGTCCAAGTTATAATTATTCTACTACCTGCCCTTGAAATTTGTGCTCACCAAAGCTGCTTTTTCAGCTCTCACTCTTCCTCATGCTTTTCATGAAGTCACGGGGCTTCAACTGCAAGCTACATGATGGATCCTGAATGTATTTACAGAGGCTTTAACCCTCCTTTACTTATGGGGAAACACTAGATGTTTTCCTGCTGAAGTCAGGAATAAGACAAAGATGCCCTTTCCATCCATTGCCATAATTTTGTGTTGAAGGCACTGGCGAATGCACACGGATAGGAGAAAGCCAGTGAAGCCGTAAGAATTGGAAAGCGAGAAGTAAAACCATCCATATTTGAAGATGTATAATTATATATGCGGGAAAACTATAACAATTAATGAAAAATGTAGTTAAGGTAGCAGGATGTAAAATTAATATCTTGATATCCATATATAAACAAACTACTTAGAAGTAATGAAAATGAAGACAATATTTACAATAGCTACTAAAAATATAAAATACTTAGCAAAACAAATTTAACAAAAAAATGTAAAAACTATCTGACAAAATCTTCATTAAAACACTCTTGAAATTCACAAAAGCTGATTTCAACAAATAAATGTACGATGCTCTTGGACAGGAATTTCAATAGCATAAACCGAGGGTTGAGATGTGAACATCTTTGGAGGGGGCATTATTCTCCCTACCACATGCTTCCTAAAGTTTATATGAAAAAAACAAGCAAGAAAATATGGTCTCGAAACCTCTGAAAAAGGAGAGCAGTTTTATAAGAACTTATATAAAATGTCAATAATTAAAATAGTGTGGTATTAGCACATGAATAGGCAGACAAATGGAACAGAACAGAAAGTCCAGAAATAGACCCAAATATATACGAAATTAAATATATGCTAAAGGAAACGTCTCAAATTAGTCAAGAGCAGATGGGTTTGATTTTGTGACAATTGGACAGCTATTTGGTTAAAGAATGTTTTAATCCACATCTCACACTATATATAGTCCATATCTTCAAGAAGCTCACAGCATAGGAGAGGAGACAGCTATATAAGTAAATAATTTCTATGAGTATATAATAGCAATAATAGACATATAGTCTAGGTACTCTGGGGCACAAAGGAATTAGTAATCAATCATTATCGTGGACGCAGAGAGGACAGAGCGCAGATCATCATTAGAAAGATGACTTTTAATGGAATCCATCCCAAGTCTGAGATTCTGCAATTAATTTCCTCTGAACCACAGGTAAATTAAGCAGTGAAAAACAGTTGATGTCACTTGTCCCCATTCAATCTAAAAAATCCAATATAAACCCAACAAAAATCCAAAATGAATTTTATCTGGAAGAATCTACGTACAAGGATAGCCAGAATGTTCTTTTAAGAACAGTGAGAGAACGTGTTCCCCTCGATATCAAGCAGTGCAGTCCTGGTGTAAGAAAGAACAAAGCAAGTCTGAAAAATAGATGCACGCCTCAAAACCTACACAAAAGCAAACCCTAACTGGATCTGATAGCTACGCACAAAAACTTCAAAACGTAAATGATAATATTAGAAACAAACATAGGGAATGCTTCTATCATCCTGGGGTAGAAATGGCAACATGTGACACCCAGAAGTTGTAAAGAAAAGAGATGGATGTATTTGACTAAAGATTCAAACTTTTCTATGGTAAAATATACCATAAATTAAGATAGTATAAAATATGGTATAAATGATTGTTGTCTCAAACATGTAATGAACTCCTTCCTTTAAATAAGGGGGGAGTGAGAGAACGAGAGACCAGCAGGAGAAAAACGAACACAGATTATGAAAAGGCAATTCACGGTTCAGAAATGAATGACAAACAAACAGGTAAAAGAGGTGTTCTTTCTCACTAAGAATCAGGGAAATTTAGAAAAATGAAGTAATAGCTTTTGGCCATGAGGTTGGCAAAAATGAAAACATTTGCAGTCTCCCATTCTGGCAAGAAAGTAGGAAAAGAAGCACTCTCAGATACTAGTTGGTAGTTTTAAATTGGGAGAGCCTCGTTGGAGAACAGTTTGGCAGGCCTATAAATAAACTTTAAATGTACAAGCTATACTCTATTGCTGGGAACTTATCCTGAAGAAATACCTACACACGTACACGAAGTTAAAAGTATGTCCATTGCCACATTGTTAGTGATAGCAAACATTTGGAGATCCTCTAAATGTCCACCTATTAGAGGTTGGTTAAATAAATTATCGTGCATCCATACAATATAATAATATGCAACCATTAAAAAAATGAGGCAAATCTATATGTAATCACATGGAAAGACCTTCAAGATACATTGTTAACTGAAAAAAAGTCCAGAAAATCTATGATGATTGCATTCTATAATTTTTTTGTTCCAAAACAAAATTATATAACACATATATACCTAGTTATACTTAGTGTTGTGTATAAATGTATTCTGTTTTATGTATAATAAAGCTATAGTATAGGTACAGCACTTATAGCATGATTTCATTGGTGTATTAAAATGTGTGTAGGAAATGAAACAAACTATCAAGAGTGACTATCTGTGGGAAAGGGAGTGAGGTTGGCCTGGGGTCGGGGGATGGCTGTTAAAGGGGCTGGGAGTCCTGGGCCTGTTTAATCTCCTGTCCGTTCCTCACCCTGCCCCCTGCTCTGCCTTATATCTGAGAGGGGTCAACCCCAGCAAGTTGTGTTTCCCAGGCTTCCATGTCATTGGTGTCCCTCTGGGTCCTAGCAGGAGAATAGAGGGCAGGAGGAAGGGAAAAACCACCGTCAGTAATTTTCCCCTCTTCTCTCTTTATGGGATGATTTCTCCGGTGGCAATTGTGTCTCCTCTGTGGATCCAGCTCTCCTTCCCAGACCCACCAAGGTTTCATCTTCAGTGGGGTGACCCTGGAGCCTGGGTTCTGGCAATGTACCTCCTTTGGCCCTGCAGACTAAGCATGGTTGTGTCTCCCCGGGGTTGTTAATCTTTAAGTTGGCTCTTTGCCGTTTGGCTTCTCTGAACTCCCATCACTGGAACAGCCAATTCTCTGTATTAAATACCTTCATTTTGTCTCTGGTTTCCTGCTTGGATCTTCTCTCTGCTTGATATGGGAGTGTTTGCTTTTTAAATTTATGTTCTTTAATTTTTGTTTTCTTTTCTTGAAACTTGTGATTGGATTAATTGGATTAATCATAATCCTTGGTCATAACATTTCATCATTGTTTCATACATGGCCATTCATTCACTCATAACAATGCAATAAGCACCAGTGAATCCAAGACAAATCTAGAATTCTAATGATAATTTGTGTGCTCCCCTTCAGCCTGTTCCCTTCCTCCTCTCCCTGTATCCCCCCCCCCCCAAATGTAACCATCATTCTGAATCCTGAGCTTAGGATTCTCTTTGCTTTTTATATGATACATATTCCAAAAATGTATATATTTTTCAATGGTTTATAGCTAAAGATAAGAGTATCATGCTATATGCAATCTTGTGGGTCTTACCATTTCCACTTAATGTTATATTGCTAAGATGCATCTGTATCGTGGCATGTGGGTAGAATTTGTTCATTTTGACCACTATATAATATTCTATGGTGACTGTACCACAGTTTATTCATACAGTTTCCTGTTGATGGGCCTATATATTGTTTCCAGATTTTGTTGCTGAGAACAGTGCTATTATAATCATTCTTTTACATATCTTTTAGTACACATTTCTCTTGGATATAAATGTGGGAGTGAAATTTCTGGACAAAAAATATGAGTATCTTTGACTATGTGAAATAATCCCAAACAGTTTTCTAAAGCGGAGTGTGGGAGTTCTTTTTGATCCACAGTCTCTCCAATACTTATTCACATTTTTAAATTTTTGCTAACTTAAAGGGTATAAACTGGTATTTTACTGTGGTTTTCTATATATTTTTGTATTGTTTCCATTGTCAAATTGAGCAGGTAATTTTTCACTATTTTAGTAATTTAAAAAAACCCAACTATACATTTTTGGATAAATTGCTCCATACTGTTAATTAGATGGAGCATTTGCCAATGGCTCGGGCCATCAAACTAGGGCAGAGAATTCATTTACTTAATTCCAGTTGATTTTGTAGCTATATCTACATCATGAGTATTATCTGAAAGTTGTAGACTAATATTGTAGAGAGTCTTGATTTATTACACAATGTGATACACCACCCTGCTCAGAAGATTTTGGAAGACCTTATCCAGAATAATCATTATCCACTTCAAGAAGCTTCTTTCACATACGTTAATTTGACAGTACCTGTCAATAAAATGTGAAAACCCCAAGTTTAAACTTACTGTCTATATGGCAGTGTGGGCATTTACTTAAGGCTTCATGAGTTTGGAGCCATATATTAAACGGAAACCAGTAGGGAAAGTGCTAGAAATGACCTTATGAGTCTTGTTGGAAGAATGGAGGATTCGCACAGGAAGCCACTTGAGTCACGTCTGTGGAGTGACCTACTATCAGCCATGAAATAACGTGACAAAAATTAAAATAAGTTCTGATGAGGTAAGAAATGAAGGTGAGGTCAGGGTGGTGTGTGGTAGATAACTGATGGCTTCTTGTGGGAGATAAAATTTGAGCTCACATTTTTGAGGATGTGATTGTTTTTTTAGACACCATAATTTTTATAGTGGATAGACCATACAAATTTGGGGTGAAAATAATACTGCATTCTCAGGAAAAACTAAAATTTACTTTGATTTGGTTTCTTTTTAAGACTATAGGGATAAAAGGAATATGACATGGACTATCTTTCATTTTGCCCATATGAAGCCAGCACTGACTGAGCAGTTCTTCCAAAACAACTTTTCCTGGTATGCTGCCAGCGCTCTTGCAGTTAGGTGGTGTTTCCAATCAAGTTATATTTTCTGCCCTTCCTATAGGCGTAACTGGTTTTCTGGTGAGCTCCTCTTGCAGTCAGCTTCATTCTATTTGCATGTTTGTATGAAAGAATGATAAAGAGAGAACTTGGGAAAGTTAAGACCTGATGAAATTTTTGCTTAATTTTCTCTTTATTGTAAAATTTTCTTTATTTGTTTGTGTACCTCTATGCTTCTTATCTTTTGAGGTACTGCACAACTAAATTTGTGCAGTTGCAGAAGATGGAGAGGAAGTGCCTCTTCTCAGAAGGCAAGCTGGGCCAGAAGTCAACATGATGGCGAAGGAGTTCATTTAGTCTAAAACACAGGTCTTTAAACAGTTCAATGTCTCTGAAGTCAGGATGACATTTTAGTCTAGAAAGAAGTAGGGCTCTTCCAGAGAGAATCTGCTCATCACCTGGGGCTCTGCCCACCTGAGATCACTTTAAATTCTCTGCTTGAGGTTTGTGGGACCACACGGATAGTGGAAATTTAGACTGCGAACTTGCTTATCAGTTTATGGTTCAAATTCCCAGAAAATTTTTTTCCTTCCTTCGCTTACCGCCAAGATTAAGGAAAGCAAGTAAATTTCTTGTTTAGTCCTGCATGGAAGTATATCCCTTTCATATATCAGCTTTCTACCCCATCTTAGGCATTTTTTTTTTCTCTCTTAATGGTACATGAAATAACAGTGTACGTGTTGGAAATCCTGGAGTCCACAGAAGATGCAGATGTAAATGTGGGAATTTCCAAAAGAATGAGCCAACTAATTCTGTCTTTCTCAAGAAGGGTGATTTTAATGCTTCAAAGAGTGATTTTAAGGAGCAATTCTCACGGACAGAGGTTTTTGTCCCATGGTGCTTTGTGACCTTGGCATCTGAGATAATACATTAAGAGTCATTGAATATTGTGAAGCTTCTACTTTCTTGATGAAATGTAAAAAGAAACAAATTTGATTTTGGAGAAATAGTGCTTTCAATTTTTAAAGAAGATTTGACTTTTTTTTCTGGAATTAACTATTTTCTGAATTTATTTCTCCTTTTAATTACATTCCAAAGCTGAAAGTCTCATTGATCCTCAATTTATCAGCATGTAGGCTGGTTTTATCCCTTTGACTTGGACAGCTGCATGCTTCTGAGCTCTCAGTTCCTGACTCAGATACAAACTGTAACATCAACGGAAATGGGTTAGTTGTACTTGGGTTGAAGAAGTGAAAGGGGAGAGAAGCGGTCAGATTCAAAATAGAGCCAACAGGTTTTGCTAGTAGATTTGATGGGAGGCGAGAGAGAAATCGAAAAGTAGAAGATGATGGTGAAGGTTTTGGGATGAGTAACAGTGGAGACGAAGGAAGTCTTTGGGGAGGGTAAGGAGGGATAAAGGGTTCTGTTGAATGAGTATCACTAACTTCCACTACAACTTTGGAAAACTCAGTCAAATCACCCAAAAAAGACTCGTGAAATATGATGCCACCTCCAGCAACAAGATAGCCAGGTTTATCAGACAGAACATGCCCTCTAAGTCACTGGAAGTGACTGAAGAGCTAAATAGAAGCGAAGGCTCATTAGAGCTATCAATGGGACGTTGGTCTGTTTGATCTCTGTCTGCATGCTAAGGAAAGGGTAAGTGAGCCTCCTTTTCATCTTTCCCACCACACTTTAAAGGGCTGCTGTAATGGTCCCACCAACTGAATCATTTTCATTTCCAACTCTAATCAATTTGTGAATAAATATCCTTTGGAGATGTGAGCTGCTTTAAATGATGGCTGCCTTTCCACCTTTAATCTATGACACTACAGTTCTCTTGAGAGAAAATAGCTCCTTGTGTCTTTATTCCCTCTCTGAGTTCATATATGCAGCTCACCTCCATTTTTATTACATATTAATGGCTTTAGTAGGTGAATGAAAGGTTGCACAAGTTTTGCAAAAATAGGAGGCTATTCACCCTTGCTACCTTTAATCTGTATTCTCCTGTTAATGATTATAAATTATCAAAGCTATTTCTCAAAGTCTTTATATAGTACAATACCAGCGGCGGATCATTCTCAGGAAGGGCTCTTTTTAAGTACCATAATTAGCAGTATTATCCTTAATCATTTATGGTGTGAAAATCAAGGACAACATGAAACTTGATACAAGGTAAGAGAGTGCTTATTTTGCTGAGTTTTAGGCGATGAAAATGAAGGTTTGAATCAAGTCTTTTTTCTTTGGAGAGTTTTTAAAGATTCCAAAAGTATGAGAAATATTGATACATTTCTTTGAGTATATTTCTTCTAAGAATTGGTTAACTGCTTTGATCAGATGAGATCCAATTTGATCCTCTGCCCTAAGTTCGAAAGGACCCAGAACCAATAGTTTTCTGGAAAGGTCTGAATATATCAAACTAATTTCTCCTAATGGAGCATTTGGTTTTTGGGGTCTTATTAGATTAGTTTTTGAAATATATTCATGTTAAATTTCCAGGTTCAAGTTGGTAAATTGAGTCAAAATAGTTACTCTCTTTCCTGTCAAAACCCTGAAAGTATTTCAAAATGTGGAAACAAAAACAACCAAAACCAACCAAGCAAAACGCCTGTGACAGCTCTGGGAAATTATGCATACATAGATGGAAAACTCTGAAGAAGCTCTGGAAAATAGAGACAAAATTGGACAAAACTAAAATCAGTCCAGGCTTATAAAGTCCAGAAATCAGCAGCAACAAAAAAAGAAGTCAGTTGGTAGATTTCTCCAATCGAGTTCCAGAGAAACTGAAAGCTCGGAGCAAGAGGAAATAGGACATTTTCGGGAGCTCCTAAGAAAACTGTCAGCACTACCGTCTCTCTGCCCACCCCCCAACACACACACACACACATGCACACACATGCATGCGCATGCACACACATACACACAGATTGGCTGCTTGTAGCTTTCAATCTCTGGCCTCACTTGGCTGGCGTCTTGCTAAGTAAACGGGAGATTTTCCTTACAGTCATTTTAACACTGGCAATGGTTCAAAGAAAGAAAGTGTAGGGCTGTAGTTTACTTTAAGTGTTACACCAGTAATGGCAAAACCAAGCAACAACGAAATAAACAAAAGCAGACTGACCATTTTACTGCCTGTGTCAGCTGTGATAGTTTCTACCAGCAATTAGGTCTTTGCTAAGATTCAGGCATACTTTAGATGGCACCCACAGAAGCTAGAGGAATCTTAAGGGGACACAGGAAAGGACCTTGGGTACTGCATCAAAGCCTGAACATGGGGCACCTGGCCACCATGAAATGTTAGGCTTCCCTTGGGTCTGATGGCACCCAGGGGGAGTTTAAGCTTTTGATCGGGTTGTTTTTTTTTTTTATCGTTCAGTTGTGTGAGTTCCTTATATATTATGGAGATTAACCCCTTGTCGGATATACGATTTGCAAATATTTTCTCCCAATTGGTGGATCGTTTTTCTGTTTTGATCCTAGTTTCTTTTGCCTTGCAGAAACTCTTTAGTCTAATGAACTCCCACTTGTTTATTTTTTCTTTTTTTTCCCTTGTCTGAGAAGACATGGCATTCAAAAAGATCCCTTTAAGTTCGACGTCAAACAGTGTACTACCTATGTTATGTTCCAGGAATTTTATAGTTTCAGGACTTATCTTCAAGTGTTTGATCTATTTTGAGTTTATTTTTGTGTATGGCGTGAGATAATGGTCTACTTTGATTCTTTTGCATGTGGCTGTCCAGTTTTCCCAACACCATTTATTGAAGAGACTGTCTTTTCTCCATTGTACGTTCTTGGTACTTTTGTCAAAGATTACCTGTCCGTACGTGTGCGGTTTAATTTCTTGGCTTTCAGTTCTGTCCCATTGATCTGTGTGCCTGTTTTTGTACCAGTACCATGCCGTTTTGATCACTATAGCTTTGTAGTACATTTTGAAGTCAGGGATTGTGATGCCTTCAGCTTTGTTCTTTTTCCTCAGGATTGCTTTAGCAATTTGGGGTCTTTGGGTGCCCCATATGAATTTTAGGATTCTTTGTTCTATTTCTGTGAAGAATGTCATTGGGATTGCTTTGAATCTGTAGATTGCTTTGGGTAGTATGGATGTTTTAACTGTTTTATTCTTCTAATCCATGTGCATGGAATGTCTTTCCATCTCTTCATGTCATCATATATTTCTTTCAGTAATGTCTTATAGTTTTCATTGTATAAGTCCTTTACCTCCTTGGTTAAATTTATTCCTAGATACTTTATTCTTTTTGTTGCGATTGTAAATGGAATTGTATTCTTGAGTTCTCTTTCTGTAAGTTCGTTGTTAGAGTATAGAAATGCAATTGATTTTTGTAGGTTGATTTTGTACCCTGCAACTTTACTGTAGTTGTTAATTATTTCTAATAGTTTTCCGAAGGATTCTTTAGGGTTTTCTATATATAAGATCATGTGATTTGCAAACAGCTAGAGTTTCACTTCTTCCCTCCCTATTTGGATTCCTTTTATTCCCTTCTCTTGCCTAATTGCTCTGGCCAAAACCTCCAGTACAATGTTGAATAAGAGTGGTGAGAGTGGACATTCTTGTCTTGTTCCTGTTCTCAGAGGGATGGCGTTCGGTTTTTCACCTTTGAGTATGATGTTGGCTGTGGGTTTGTTATATTTGGCCTTTATTATGTTGAGGTACTTTCTTTCTATCCCTGAGTTTGAGCTTTCGTACGGGTGAATCTCCACAACCAGTGGCCTTGACTGAGGGGTGGGCTGTGGACTTCTAGTCCACTCCAGGGCCTGAATCACAAAGGGAAGCCTGTGTGAGTGTTTGCCTTTCTCCACATTCACAATGATAGCAACATACTCACACATTATCTATGATGATAGAAATTTGAAAAGTTGGTTATACCCCAAGAGGTGGGTGGCTGTTGACTGGAAAGGCTATTGGCTTTTTGGAATGATAGAAACATTCTTGATCTGGATGTTATTTACATGGGTGTATACATACAGATATATTTATTGAGCTTAAAATTTGTTCATTTTGTGAATTAATAAATAATACATATAAGAAGGAACATCATATTGGATAATATAAATGCTTTTTCATAAAAATGTAAATTACCAAAATTTACCCAAGAAAATATAAAATATCCTGAAAGAACACAAACAATAGAAGAAATTAAAGATAGAATAAAAGATGTACCTCTATATATACTCATGCCAGATTTATTATTAGCTATGTTTGAATAAAAACTTCAAAATCCAGATAATTTCTACATTGTTTAAGTTTTTGCACTGCAGGGAGAAATTAGAAATGTTTTCCATCTTTTCTTTCAGGGATAACCCAAATTCTAAAATATGGGAATTTACTCTCAACTTTAAACTATAGATTAATTTCATTTTTGAATAAAAATGTAGAAATCATAAGTAAAGACAAACTAGATAGAGTTTGAGCAGTGTGTTAAAATAACAATTCAATGTTACCAAATGGCTTCATTCAGAAAACACAAGAATGGTTCAGTATTAGAAAATTTAATAATATAATCCAGGATATTAATTAATTCAGTATTAAACAATGAATTAAAGGGGAAGTATACAATCATAAGTAAAGATGCTAAAAAAAGCAATTTTAAGAAATTCGATGTCCATTCCTGATTTAAGAAAAAATGGTATGCTAGGAACAGGAAGAAATTTTATATTTTCCTTTTATAAATGTCTTATTTTTAAAAAATGTAATATATGAACATGGTTTAAAATTCTAAAGGAATACGAGGGTAAACATTAAAAAGTAAGTCTTCTTTCCAGCCAGTTGGCCAGTTACCCAGTTTTATGCAGTCTGTAACTTCCTAACCACACTCCTCTGTGGCTTTCTACTTTCACCTAACAACGTGTCTTGGTAGCCAAAACGTATCAGCATGTATAGAATGCCCTCATTTTTAAATGGTCGCCTAGCAATCCAATATCTGGAAGTGTGATGACTTTATTTAATCAGTCTTTTATTAGCAGTCATTGTTTTCATAATCTTTTGCTAGTTCACACAATGTTTAAGTGAATATCTTTGAAATGAATATTTGTGCACTTGGATGAGTGTATCTGTAAAAGCATTTCTAAATGTGGAATTGGTAAGCAAACAATAGGTGCACTTTTGATTTTGAGAAATTGGTAAGTAAACAATAGGTGCACTTCTGGTTTTGAGAGCTTTCACCACATTTTCCTTCTCGAGGTGCTTGTACTAATTTGTAACCCTCCCACCAGTGTATGAGAGCAGACCCTTGTTTTCCTAGCAATACGACGGACTAGGTTTCTTGACCCACTCTCTCACTAAAAACAATTTACAATGATAGACAAAATACCAGAATACATTTTAAAGGCATCAGTGAACTAGCAAGGAAGTAGGGGGAAATACCTCCCTGATAATTTGTAACCACAAATTTTTGCTTAAATTCAAGCTACCTGGGAAGACCAAAATGTCTCAAGCTGAGGATTGATTCGAAAGTGACCCTGGGTGGGTAATGACCCTAGTTGCCTGAAAAAAAAGCAAACATAAATCCTTTTGGTGAGAAAAAAATTCCACAGAGAAACTGAGGAAAATAAGACTAAAATATAAGTGAAGACAGGAAATTAGGAAGATTAGCTACATACCACACTTACGAGTGGCTCCATAAAATAAAACTATAAATTAGTTTCACATATGAATATAATACATATGTACAAATAATAAGTGAAATGGGTAGACAAAATTTTAAGAAAATATTTAATCTAAATAATAATTAAAAATACTAATGCACTATGATTAAGTTATTCACCTTCAAAGCAATTTGTGGAGAAAATTACTAAACACACAAGAAAAGAAGGTAACATGAATGAAAACAAGCAGAAACACAAGGCACCAGAAATAGACCCCCAAAGACTTCAGATATTGGAATAATAATAATAATAAAATACTATTTTATTCTATTTTTTTTGTGAGGAAAATTGGCCCTGAGCTAACATCTGTGTCAATCTTCCTCTACTCCTCTACTTTGTATGTGGGACACCACAACAGCTTGGCTTGATGAGCCGTGTGTAGGTCTGTGCCCAGGATCCGAACCTGTGAAACCTTGGGCAGTTGAAGCAGAGTGCGTGAACTTAACCACTATGCCACAGGGCCAGCCCCATAAAATACCACTTTTAATTAAAATATTATGCCAATTTTTAAATTTTAAATATTTAAATTATTTAAAAAATATTTTAAAATATTATTTTATAATAATAAAATAACCTTATGTATTATATGTAAAGAGTTAAAAGACAAGCCTGAAATTATGAGTATGAAATAAGAATTTGTAAAGAATCTCCAAGGAGATCAGAAAGTGAATGAAATTTAACTTATGAAAATAAAAAATATTGTGACTGAAATTAAAAACATAACAGACAGTATAGCCACTGTGGGAAACAGTATGGAGGTTCCTCAAGACAATTAAAAATAGAATTACCGTATGATCCAACAATCTCATTTCTGGGTATATATCCACAGGAAATGAAATCAGTATCTTGAAGAGATATCTTCTCTCCCATTTTCATTGCAGTATTATTCACAATAGCCAAGACACGGAATCAATTTAAATGTCCAACAACAGATGAATGAATAAAGAAAATATGGTGTATATATATAGAATGGATTGTTATTCAGCCTTAAGAAAGAAGGAAAGCCTGTCACTTGTGACAATATAGATGAAACTGGATGACATTGTGCTAAGCGAAATAAGCCAGGCACAGAAAGACAAATACTGTATGATCTCACTTATACGTGGAATCTAAAAAAGTCCAACTTGTAGAAGCAGAGAGTAGAACGATGTTTGCTAGAGACTAGCGGGTGAGGGAAATGGGGAGAAGTTGGCCCGAGGGTACAAAGTTTCAGTTATGAAGGATGAATAAGTTCTGGAGATCTAATGTACAGAATGGTAACTGTAGTTAATAGCACTGTATTGTATACTTGAAATTTGCTAAGAGAGTAGACCTTAACTATTCTCACCACACACACAAAAATGATAACCACGTGAGGTGATGGATGTGTTAATTAGCTTGATTGTGGTAATAATTTCGCAGTGTGTACATATACCAGAACATCATGTTGTACACCGTAAATGTATACAAGTATGCGAGTTTATGGCCGAGAACTTAAGAGGCTGGCACTCTCTCTTCCTGTCTCTTGGAATGCTTGCCCTTTGAGTCTTGAGCTGTCACCTAAGAAGGCTGACTCTATGCTGGAGAAAACACGTGGAGAGGCCCTGGTACTACATGGAGAGGGGGAGGCACCCAGCTGAGCCCAGCCTTCAAGCCACACCTGCTAAGGCACCAGGCATGTGAGTTAAGCGGTCTTGAATGCTTTAGTCCAGACCAACTACCAGCTAGCGATCCCCATTGGCATGATGTGCAGAAGAATGGCCCAGGTGCGTCCTGCCTGAATTCCTGACCCACAAAGGGTGAAACTATGAAATGGTTGTTGTCTTAAGCTGTTGAGTTTGGGGTAGTTTGTTACACAGCAACAGATAACCAGAACATCATCAGTGGTTGTTAAAGCTGTCGCTGCAGATATGATCACTGAGAGCAAATGTATACAACAGTAGGTTTACTCTCCTAAAAGTCATCTGGAACAAGGCTACTGCCTTGGCCACAAGATAACCCTTCATATATTGGAAGGTAAGAATTATAATCTCCCTTTCGACATGCAACTCTAGTCCTTTCTTTTCAAGGAACAATCTCTTTAATTTTATCTGTTAGTAAAATTCCTTCTTTATGGTTTCCCAAGATTTTTTTTAAAATGCTATTTACTATATGTTTTCATCATCCCTCTGAATTTCATGTCATTCACACATGAATACTCAAGCATGGATTTCTTGCCTTTTAAAAACTCATTAGGCGCTTTTTTTTAAAAGAAAACTCATTTGGCAAAACTGCGAATAAGATTTTCCAACAACAATGACAACAAAAACTAAACATTTCCACTAGCAGTTCCACAGTCGCTTGCTTAAAGGTTGTGACAATGGGGAAAGACAAATGCTCATCACATCCAACTCAGAGAGGTGAGGGAGGTGGGACCCCTGCACGGAGTCTTTGCCTGGAAATCCCACCCGCTCCTGTGAAAGGGGCCATTCCCCAAAGGGAGAGATGGGGACCCAGCAGAAGGACAGAACAGCCCAAAGGAAGGGGGGATACTGAGTGGACACAAACAAGAAAGTCCACCATGCTTTCCCAAACTATATTTGAATAGAGGCCTACACAATCATCATTTTTTTCCTAATGTCACTTAGTTTTTATCTTTTTACCATCAGTGTTGTTCAATTGCTTTTGCCTGAAATTGGATGACAATGTCTATATTACTCAGGGAAAATACTGCCAAGTCTAAGGAAGGCAGGATAACAAGGTGCTTTTATTTTAAAGAGGAAACAACTCAACATCTTGTTGGTGTAACCAGATGTGCCTTGGCTTTTGCTTTTGCATATTCATTAGATTTCATTGTTCAGCGTGATCTTGTAAGATTCTGGCCAAGCTTTGCAAGGGGATGTCATACTGGCCTCATTCAAAGGAAATTAATAATCTTATTTCAAGCTGCTCTCCCTTCTCTTAGGCGTGGGCTTCCAGGCAAGGCCACTGGTGTTCCCCTCTCTGCGAATTACAAGGTGGTTCAGGCCCCCAATATTTCTATCATAGAACATTCTGTTTTTCATTTAAAAATTGCCTCTTATGAGTATTATTCTCTGTTCTAAGAAGATTTCATTGTTTCACTGCTATTCTACACTCTTTCTGTGTTCAAGGTCGCTAGTTACTCTATTATTCACGCAGACGATCTTTTCATAAATTCGCAGACGATCTTTTCATAAATTTTTTTTTCAATCAGTCTCAGTTCAAGGACTCACATTCTCAATATCCCCCATAAGTTTTGCCATTTCTTCTCATGAAAACACTTTCTGTAGCTTCCTTTTCTTCAGCAGCTTCCACGTATTCAGTTCCTCCTAACGCCCTGCTGTGTGGAATGTAGGCAAGCCTTGTTTAAGGTTGGTTTTGTTTGGGGAAAATGATTTTTTCTTATTTCCTTAGAGTCAGCAACAATTAACTAAAGTTTATCAAGTGATTTTGGAAACCAGCAGTTCTCATCTAACTTACATGGATACAGTTCTCAGCCTCCAAGAGGCAAGAGATGAAAATTTGAGGGTAGCAGGAACAGAGCATGGATCAAAGGGCAATGTTAACCAAAGCAGGAATTTTGTGGGAAAAGCGCAGAGAGCAAAAGGATCTTTTGGATCAAATTTCCAAAAAAAACTTCAAGGTGGTCAGAAATCTTGCTCAAACTAAAGATGTATGAGTTATATTGTTTCATTGAGAGACCATCCTGTTAATGCTTATAGTACCTTCTAGTTAACGACATCCTATCGTGTACCACTAATAACCATGGAAAACTGTAATTAAAATCCTCATTTTATAAAACCCAAGATCAGACAGCTGGTAAGAGATGGGTATGTTTAATTCCCAAGTCAGTTATCTCTGGAATTAAGCAGGATGGACTGTGCCACTCATACTACAATGTGCAATGCACGCAAAGCTAATCTTCAGATCAGAAAGTAATCCTCACAAGAAGCACTATTTTTAATGAAAGAGACTAAGTGTTCTGTAAAAGAGATATGGGAGGCTTGACTCTCCTTGTGATACCTGTGAGAGCCGTACCTGATTTTTCTTGAACTGAAAATCCAGATAGACCCAATAGTTTGAAGGCGGGAGGCCTCTGGAGTGAGTACGTACAAGAAGGACTTATCCCCTTTCTGTGCTACTATCATTATCATGCCGATCCCAACAGATATTCATTAGCCTCGGGATGCCAACCAGCCCCATCACACTTCCTGGCTGTGTGAATCTGAAAAGTTACTTAGCATCTCTGAGCCTCATTTATTGCAACTATAAAATGAGAAGAGATTGGATCAAGACGGGATACTAAACACATATTTCAGCCTTCTTGTCTCACCCTAAAAGCCTAGAAATGACAGGAAAAAATGTTTGTAAACTCCTGACAGTCTGGAAGACAAGAAAAGGTGATGTTAATTGACCAGAAATTTTAAGGAATTGTTGAACATCAGAAAGCAGACAGAGGGGGCCGGCCCCATGGCCAAGTGGTTAAGTTCACGAGCTCCGTTTCATCGGCCCGGGGTTTTGCTGGTTCAGATCCTGGGCGCGGACATGGCACTGCTCGTCAGGCCACGTTGAGGCGGCGTCCCACATGCCACAACTAGAAGGACCCACAGCTAAAATATACAACTACGTACCGGGGGGATTCGGGGAGAAAAAGCAGGGAAAAAAAAAAAAGAAGATTGGCAACCGTTGTTAGCTCAGGTGCCAATCTTAAAAAAAAAAAACAGCAAGCAGATGGAACTTGATGGAGAAAGTACAGCCCAAAACACACTCAGGCAAGGACGGCTGGACGAGGCGGGAGGCTTCAAGGGGCTCAGAGGAAGCAGACGCAAGTGCAGAAGGGAGTCCTGGGACAGCTGCCACATCACAGGAGGGAGTCTCTAGAGTGGGAGCAGCTGGGATGTTCCATCTCTACTCCAGCATCCCCCATTTCCCATGCCATGCCGTGAATAGAAGGATTGATGCCTGGGCAGGAGCAGGGAGTTCCAGTCTGAGGGCCAGGGAGGCACCTGAGCCGGCCGGGCACACCCAGGAAGAACCCAGAGCCTGCTGCTGCCCAGAAGAGTAGCTCCTGACTATTCCATCCAGAGCACTTCCAAGCAGCTCCCAGCCCGACCTCCAAGAGAAGAATGTGGCTACACGCGGAATGCAGCATCCGCAGACAAGCTAACGGATTCTGTAAATAAAAAGACGAGTCACCAAACTGATGATTTCAAGAATCATGAAACTTAGACAAAAACCAACACCGCAAAGAAAACTGAAAATCAGCGGATAATAGAACCAATACCCAAGGAACAGTTAGTGATAGAAAAAATAATCTAAAAGAAATATAACTATCTTTAGAAAGATATTAAAAGATATCATATTAATTCCTTTAATTTATTTAACAAGTACTTTTTGAGCACTATTATATGCTATGTGCTATTTGTTATATGCTATATATATGTGTTACGCATTGAGAATACAGCAATGAACAGAATAGTTCCTACTCTTTTAGAATTTAGATTCTAATGGGGGAGCAAGAGATAATAGATAAGTAAGTAAGTAAACAGACAAATATGTCAGTTGGTAATAAGCGCCACGAAGAAGAATAAAACAAGAGCAATTTTTTAATGTAAATGAACCAGTTAGAAATCCCTGAAATGAAAAATATGATTGTTGAAATGAAATTCTCAATAAATGGACTGAATAACAGAGTGGCCATAGCTGAAGGGAGAACGTCCGATTTGAAAATTGGAGCAGTGCGTAAGGACAAAGATCCAGGGAACATGAAGGAAAATTAAGAAACACGAAGCATAGACTCACAAGATCCAGCATGTGTTCAGTGGAAATTCCAGGAGGAGAGGACAGAGAAGAGAGGATGCAGGGGCTGGGGCTCACCCAAATAAATCAGACCAGAACATCTCTCCAGAGCTGAAGAAAGACCAGCATCCTCAGATTCCAAGACCCTACATAACACTGAGCAGAATTCCTAAAAAGACACCCAGCTTAAATACACTCTGATAGAGTTTCAAGACATCAAGGATAGAGAGATCATCCTAAAAACTTCATTTCTTCTTTCAACGTTCATCCAATCACCATTTATCGAGTGTTGCTATGTTTGTTACAGGCGGTGTTTAAGGCTCTGAGGATGGTGGTGAACAACACAGATGAGGTGTCCGCCCGCACTGGGGGAGGGCAGGGCGTCAGACCAAGGCCAGCTTATCAAATACCTAAATACCTTAACTACCTGCAAGTGTATATTTGGAAATAATCAGGGTGAAGAAATTGGAAGCAAGTGGGGGTAAGGGGCTACCAGAGGTAGAAAGATCACAAAGGGCTTCTCTGAGGAGCCCTGAGACTGGAAGGATAAGAAGGGACCAGCCCTGGGGAGACCAGAGGAGAAATTCTTCCGGGCAGGGGACTAGCAAGGGCACAGGCTGTGGGGTAGGAGAGACGGAGTGTGTTCTAGGACAGGCAAGAGCTCAGGGGGAGTAGGATAGGGTGGAGATGGTGGCTGGGATTAGGAACCCCTTGGAAGCACTTGTGTCTCTGGATGACATATCATATTGCAAAGACGTCAGGGGGCATGAGAACCACTTAAGTCGCTGGTGACTTGTTTCTTCTCTGATGCCCGTTCTGCTACATCTTATATCAGTGGGCTAATATACCCAGCCTCACCTTCTGTCCTGGAGGACATAGGAGAGTTTGGGGGTTTGATGGGTACAATGAGTGATTTGTCAAGCTCCTCACTAATTTAACTTGAGATTTCCAGCTCAGGGGGAGGGTCTCCTACCAGAGGACACATGGACCAGAGGTGCTTGGGCCCTGAAAGAGAAGGACTGGACCCAGGCCCTGAGCTGTTTGTTGGGAGGTGATCAGCATGCCAACATGGATGGAATGGCCATTCAAACGCTGTCTGCCTTTGGCTGACCCCAGTACCTTTCTGATCATACACGAGTTGGTGTGGAAGGTTAGTGGGCGGTTGTGGGTGAAAGGTTGTGCCAGGAGAACTGCAGAGAGCAGAAACCTCGTGCATCCTTGCTGACAGAGAGGCCTGACACTCCATTCATATCCCCACTCATATCTGCAGTTTCTTGAACTGAAGTGGGCTATCAAGGACACATTTAAGGACTAAGTATGGAGTAGCATTTGGAGTGTGGACTGATAACAGCTCCTCATGATGGCAGTAAATTGCCTGCTGCAGGGCAGCGTTGGATGGGAGGTCTGGTGGACAGTGGATTCCCCGTTCTTTATCAGTAGGGCCTGAGCTGCAGACAGGGAGCGACATTCGGGAAACTCAAGAGTTTGGGGGTGGCTCTGGGAAGGGGCGTGGCCAACACCCTTCCCAGTTTCCCGAGATTTTTCCATAGCACGTGTAAAACAAACAGCTCTTGGTCTGCAGTCCCAGCTCCAGGGTGGGGTTGAGGCTTGTAAGAAAGTTCAGCTGGAAGATTTCAAGAGGTTGAGAGCCATGGAAGAGAAGATCATAAGAACTCTGCTGCAAAGTGGCCCAAATGGTGACTACTTTGTGGAGCAGTATGTCCGCATCGCAGAGCTATAGGCCATGACCATTGTTACAGCAAACTCCGCCAGAACTTGGTAAGTAGGACCCCCATTTTTCAATCTTGTAAAACATGGAAGTCACAATAATGAGAGCTTAATAAAAAAGAGTATTTTTCAGTGAATCAGCATTGCCACAGAAAGCACAAAGGTAAAGGTGGTGGATAAGGTACTGTGCACAAGAGGGCATTCATGGAAAGGGAGAGACTTAAATGACCACAGCTCGTTGCTTCCTTTCTCCCGTCCCCCTCAACTCCTGCCCAAGATAAGAGCTTCAGCTGCTCCTGCTTGAGAAAAAGATCAACTGCCAAGCACATTATATGTAAGTCTGCACCACTGGGGGTAGGGGTGGGTATGCGTGTGGGTGGAGGTTTAGGTATTATTGTTCTGGAAAGATCACCCTATGGTCCTGAGTGGGGCATGATGACCACAGACACAGGGGAAGCAGAAGAAGCTGTAAATAAATGTGGGTCCATCCTGTGGGCCAAGGAAAATTCAGAGGAGTTATGATACCCCTACTCAATACATGTGCAGTAGGAACCGACTCTGAAAGACAGGAGAGAGAGACAGAAAGAGAGGGAGGAGGAAGAGGAGGGGGGATTGAAAACTCAGACTACTGAAGGACAACAGCTAGTATGCATGGACTTTCTTTTTTTTTTT
Source organism: Equus quagga (assembly GCF_021613505.1). NCBI lineage: Eukaryota > Metazoa > Chordata > Mammalia > Perissodactyla > Equidae > Equus > Equus quagga. The sequence goes on along the minus strand of NC_060267.1, from coordinate 171,471,372 downwards.
TTTTTTGAGGAAGATTAGCCCTGAGCTAACATTGCTGCCAATCCTCCTCTTTTTGCTGAGGAAGACTGGCCCTGAGCTACCATCAGTGCCCATCTTCCTTTACTTCATATGTGGGTTGTCTGCCACAGCATGGCTTGATATTGGTATGTAGGTCTGCACCCGGGATCTGAACCAGTAAACCCTGGGCCGCTGAAGCAGAACATGTGAACTTAACTGCTGTGCCACTGGGCCAGCTCCTCTTTTTCTTTTTTGGTTTTTGGTGAGGAAGATTGGCCCTGCACTAATATCTGTTAGCAATCTTCCTCTTTTTTTTTTCTCCCCAAAGCCCCAAAGCACGTGGTTTTATATCCTAGTTGTAAGTCATTCTCGTTCTTCCATGTGGGTGCCACCACAAGCATGGCTTGATGAGCAGTGTGTAGGTCTGCACCCAAGATCTGAACTGGCAAACCCGGGGCTGCTGAAGCAGAGCACACGAACTTAACCACTCAGCCAGGGGGCCGGCCCCTGCGTGGACTTTTTGTCTCTACAACCTGAGAATCACAACTTCAGGTTTTGTGGTGACAAACCACTTTTGTCGTGAATCCTAAGCATGTCCACTCCAGGATGAAAAAGTGTTTATTATTGCATAAATATTAGGAGAAAAATTCTTCTCTGATCACATTCATTCCAAACAAAAGACAGACTTGGGGACCTGGTTATTATAAGAGTTTTAATCAGTGAAGAACAAACAAAAAGTCTATAATTATTCTCTATCATCCCCAAGAAATGTATAATCCAATGGAGGTACTATGTGGGTCCACAAGTAGGAATTACAGCACTCTCTTCACTCCCAATTCTTATATATATATATATATATATATTTTTTTTTTTTTTAAGGAAGATTAGCTCTGAGCTAACATCTACTGTCAATCCTTCTCTTTTTGCTGAGGAAGACTGGCCCTGAGGTAACATCCGTGTCCATCTTCCTCTACTAATAGTCCAAGCGGCTATTATAGATGGGCTACTGGGGCATCTCAGCATAACATGGTGAGACCCAAAACTCCCTGAGACCCCATGTATGGTTCCAGGACATGCAGGCCAGATATGGGCCTCCTTTCAGATGGGAAAGCTGTGCACAGCTGGGCACCCTGCATTTAAAGTGCACCACTCAGGACCTCTGCCAGGTTATGGAATGCTCTCAGAGACTGGGATCGGTCCGTTTCAGTGATGTATTAGCACTCAGCCTACGAGAACGTGGTGAAAGATCCCACTCTGTCCTAGGACCTTGATATTCACACAGAGGACACAGGACAACAGGTAGGTCTCCAAAAGGACCCCAAGGGGTTTCAACATTCCCCTGACAAGAAGGTGGTGATGGTGAGTAGAAAGAGGTGGGGGCTACCCCTTGGGTAGAGAAAGGGACAGTTGGCTCTGCATAGAGGTGGAGAACCTACCGCCTCATAATGGAGAAGCAGCAAAACTCTTCCATGAATTGAAATCCAGAGGCAGTAGCATTTGTGTCCAAGGGATACAGACGGACCATCTGTATCAGGAAAAAACATCATTGAGGAAGGGGTGATGGTCCCTACAGGAAGGGAGGAGAGCTGGTTTCCAGAACTGAGAACGGGTGCAGGTTCATCATGGAGGGCTCTGAGAAATGCATAAAATAGCTCAGTTAACTCATGATGTCCTGGATGGGTGTGCCATAAAAGAACCTCTCTCATGCAGTTTAGACGGCAGTGTGTGGCACACAATGGTGTTAATTCAGATGTCCCAGTCCTCTGTACTCCCTGGCAGGAGGAGGAGAGGTATTACATTTTTTCCAGGGCATGTCGAGGTGTTCTACTTTTCCTAGAGTGGGAAGTAATAGGCAGGGGCCCTTTGTAATATGACTCAAGGTGGGGATCAAGTCAGACGCTCTATTGGGTAGCAATACACCAGAGCTGCGCTATAGGTTAGACCTGGCAGTCCATCTCTCTTTTGCTCCCAGTCCAGGCTTGCCCTTGTCCCTCATGTGACATCTTTGTGTCTTACATGGTTTAGACCATATTCCTCAGAATGGGACGGAGTGGGAACAGACACATCTTTGGCCCTGCAGGGAGTGGCAGCCTTTGCCCGAGCGTCTAACTTGCCACATTTGGCACTTTTTTGACCACTGTGTATCCAACCAAATTAGGTGAGTCCTGATCACCAACACTGAACATTTAATGCTTTGTCATGCTGATACCACTCTGGATGATTCCGGGGCCTATCGACATCTGGTGCAGATTCTAATATAGGATCTAGCTCTGGCAGCACATCTTGGGCTTTTTTGCATAGGGTACTGGACACAGCGGGTGGCTTGGGTCAGGTCCTAAGGCACCTTTCCACCTGAGAAGCCTTTTCTGACCAAAATCGCACTACGGGAGTGTGCACCGCTGCGGGCTGGTGGTCAGGTAGTGGTCATGCTGTGACTCTGCCTTTGCACATCGGGGTCTCCCAGGCTGCCCTTCAATCCTCTTCTCATTTCATAGAAGAACTCAAACAACTCACTCAGACGGCTCCTTTTCTTGATTTCTCTTGTTGATATTTAGGGGAAATCCATGGCTCCTTCCACCTTCTTTGCACCCCAGAGGAGGAGGAGGAGCGCTGGAAGAGGTGGAGCCAAGGGCACTGCTAGACCACGGTGCCTGGGGCTGGGAATTAGGAAGAGGCCAAGACTGCAAGCCATTGTGTGCTGTGTCCCCTTGGTTGGCCTCTTTGCGAAGCCCTGTGGTGAATGGGCCTTGGGAATAAGTCCGCTTTTTCTCTTGCGTTTCTTCTCCTTTGCTTCTGCTCACTGTGAAAGGGTTCACTGTGGAGGGCCGAGTCCTGGGAGTGCACTGGGGGAAAGAAGCTGGGAAGGCCACCTGGCTGGCTTGGGTCGAGGCACAAAGGCATCATGGTGAGTCACTCGCGGTCTGTCCCAGCTCAGAGGTTTGGCATTCCACAGATGAAAATAACACTTGTGTTTCCTGCATTGCTCCCTCAAGATCTGTGGGGGTGACGGGCAGCTGGAATCGGGTTCTGGCCATCTCTAGCTTTCTCTTCTTTAAAGTCACATCAATTTCCAGACCAACTTCCGGAGCTGATATCTCACTTGTTTATGTCTCCCTTGGGGCTTCATGCAGATTTTCCTCATATCACCAGTCACTCAAGGCTGCAAGTACTTTTTACTTGCCTTTCTTCCCCTCTGGACTCTGAGTTCCAGAAGAGCAGTATACTGAGTAGACTAATAGCCCCCCCAAATTCACGTCCTCATGGAACCTCAAAATGTGACCGTATTTGGAAATAAGGCCATTACAAATGTAAATAGTTAAAATGAGGTCATACTGGAGTAGAGCAAGCCCTTAATCTAGTATGACTGGTGTCCTTATAAGAAGAGGAGCAGAGACACAGAGACAGACACACACAGAAGGAAGGTGATGTGAAAAGACACAGGGAGAATGCCCTGTGGTGACGGAGACAGCGATCGGAGTGACGCATCTACCAGTCAAGGAACGTCAAGGACTGCTGGCAAACCCCAGAAACTAGGAAGAGGCAAGGAACGGTCCTCACCTTCCTTGCCCAGAGGCTTTGGAGAGAGCATGGCCCTGCCGACACCTTGGTTTTGGACTTCTAGCCTCCAGACCTGTGAGAGAATACATTTCTGTTGCTTTAAGCTACCCAGTGTGTGGCACTTTGTTATAGTGGCCCTAGGAAACTAACACAGGAGCTGTGTTATGGTCACTGCTGTATTGCAAGTGCCTAAAAGAGGGCCTGAAATGGACAAGCAAACAATGGTTGCCAAAGATGAATTATATATGGAGATGGGGACAAGAGAAATGTGATGGAGGAGAGAGCAGACACAAAAAGGTAAAAAGCTTGCCTCTCCATTTCATGGCCCAGTAGTTGAGATGCCTGGAAATCTATGTATGCAAAATGTGCCCAGTAAGTGCTCATGCAGTGAGAGAATGAATGAATGAATGAATGAATGATTGTGATATTGGATTTCTCTCATCGTCACATTGCCTCTAAAAAAAGAACAATTGACATGCCTGGTGGTGGGAAACGGTGGAACTCTGTGTGTGCAAAACAGCAACACGATAGAACTATGTCAAGAAACATACATGTACAAATGGCTTTTAGAAAGTGTGACAGTTCAATATGCCAAAATATCAGGGGCTGAGGCCGGAGGATAAGACCCGCCACGGTCAGGAGACAGGTTTATTGTGGTGCCTTGCCTGCCACGCTGCCTGCAGTGACCTGGTTCCCCGCTGAATTACACTCAACTGGAAACCCTTTCTTCCCCATCTGAGCTCCGCCACCTGATTCCTCCGGACCCCACCCCTGCGCTGCTGGAGCCTCCCTGGGAAAGCAGGCTGGGGTTTCCTGCAGCTGCGCCGCTGCCCCCACTCCCCACCCTCCCTCATTGTTCTTCACTGGCCAGCCTTGTTTGCAGCACAAGGACGTGAAGAAGACATTCTTCCCATTCTCCAGTCATTGTCACTAATTGAAATGGGAAGCAAGACAAGGCTCTGTAAGAAAAGCTTATTATGGGCTGCCTTGTTGGAAGAAAATGAATCACCTAGGCAGATAGGTTTCCGTGATCTCAGGCAAACCTCACTCTTTATTCTCCACAACCCCATCTAATTGTTCAAGAAAATGTTCATCTACTTCATAATGGAACAGCCATAATGGAAGTGTTGTGAAATCACTGAAAAGTTTATTCAAGGCTCGCTCCTGAAAGCCCGGCCATAGTGCACGGGCTTTGGAGGAGTTAATAGAATTGACTCTCATTGAAACTGCTTGGATAACAAATTTCCCTAACATGTATCCTTTTAAATCTGCCTGTTGATGGAAGTCTGAATTGGCATTTGACAGATGCAGAGCACTAACAAAAGGGGTGAATTTCCCAGCTCTGCTGTTAGTCTTTCCCCTAGTGGCTGTGTCAACAGAGTCCCTGCCCAGCCTCCCACAACTGAATGGGGCCTGGAAACCTCCATGGTTCCCATGGAACCAAGCCTTGTGAAGAGGAGACATTGAACTCTTTCCTCAAAGTGTAAAACCTAGAGAAAGAAGAGAAAACCATCTGTCTTAGTCTATTCGGGCTGCTATAGCAAATACCACAGACTGGGTGACTTACAAACAACAGAAATTTATCCCTCACAGTTCTGGAGGCTGGAAGTCCAAGATCAAGGCACTGGCAGATTCAGTGTCTGATGAGGGCCCCCTTCTTGGTTCATAGACAGCAGACATTGTTGTGTCCTCACACGGTGGAAGGGCAAGGGAGCTCTCTGGAGTCTCCTTTATAAAGGCACTAATCCCAGTCATGAAGGCTCCACCCTCATGACCTAATCACCTCCCAAAGGCCCCATCTCCTAATATCATCACCCTCGGGGCTTAGGATTTCAACATGTGAATTATGGGGGGACACAAACATTTAGACCATAACACCCTCCCATGAAGTGGAAGGAAAACATCCAGAAAGAATGGATGGACAAAACAACGCTATAGAAGACAAGCTACCTTGCAATGAAATTTCCTTCCAATAACTTATGTCAGGATGGAGGAGTCAGAATCAACTGAAGAAAAGGAAACACAGAAACAACAAGGTCGACATGCGAGCTACTCATGCACTATACAGCTCTTGATAAATGCAAAGAAGTTCAAGATGAGTTTCTGCCCTCAAGAAGCCTAGGTAGGTTCTGCCATACATTCATTCCCTACCTAAAGAAATAAATACTTCAGAGGCCACAACTATTAAAAATTGATAATCCTTTAGGTGCAAAACCAGAGGAAGTTGACCACGAGTTTAAGGCAAGTTCGGAACAGGAGAAAACTATTTGAATTGGAGATTTGGGAAATTTACTTGAGACTTCTCCTCCTACCCTACACACACTCCATCTCTCCTCTGAGCTTCACCCAGGCCTGCCTTTACACAAACTTGTGACTTGAGTTGTTGGGCGGTAAATGTAAGGGTGATCCTCTTTGCTTATTTAATGTTCCCAAATGCCACATGCCACACTAGGAGCCATCTGTAACCTAATTTTGCTCTTTCTGCTTCCCACACTGAAGAAATATGTGGTGGACTAAAGATGACTATGTTATCCACTAGCACTCCTCCCATTGGGTGGTGAGGTCTATGTTCCCTCCTCTGGAAGCTCTGTGACTGCTTCGACCAATGAAGTACGGTGGAAGTGATGCCAGCCTCCAGACCCAGGCCTTGAGAAGGAAAGCGTCTCTGAAGACGTTCTCTCTGGGCGCTCTGAGCCACCATGCTGGAGAGGCTACAGGTAGGCGCGCTGGTGGACAGCCCTGGGGGAGCCCAGCCTTCCAGCCACCCCTTTCTAGACACGAGATAAAAAAGTAAAGCCATCTTGGACCTCCAGACCAGCTCAGATGCCAGCTGAATGCCGTCAAGTGACCTCAAAAGATAACACATGGAGCCAACGAATCATCCAACTGCACCCTGCCTGAAATTCGGACTCAAAAACCATGAAGCATAGATGATAAAATGGATGTTGTTTTAAGCTGCTAAGTTTTGGGTTGGTTTATCACACAGTAACAGATGACCTGAAGAGAAGGTTAAAATCACCAATGATAGGAGAGCTTCATTTCCCGCCTCTGTGGTGAAAACTTTTTTCTTGTCTTCCTTGGTGCCTGGCATTAACCTCAGTCACTCACATCATGGGTCCTTCATGGTGACCCATATCACAGCTAGAAGGCCATGGAGTGAGGACTCTTCTATTTCAGGCAAAAAAATTGTTTTTTCCCCAGAGACACATCCCTGGGCTGGAAGGAACGTGCCCACACAATGACCGCTGTGTATGAGGATGTGTATGTGTGTGTGTCTGCTTCCTGCTTGTGGGAGAAATACATGTTTCATCATCAGACTATTTTCTGTCCTCAGTGGAGCCTTTTTCTTTTTCCTTTTGGCGGGGACTATAGAAACCATTTCAAGGGAAAGCCGCGTCTGTTGCCTTTGTTTTTGCCTCCTTGTCTGGTTGGAGCCGCGCGCGTGCAGCGCGGCCCTTTCTCGGGGTGGCCGGCATTGTTCCTTCCTGCGGGCCTGGCAGAACGCTTGGAGGGTCAGTTGGAAATGAAGCTTCTATTATCTGCGATCTGCCTCACCCTCTAAGCCGGTCCGTCCCTACACTAAGGCTCAGCCAAGCATGAAGAAAACTAATTGTCCCCACTCTCTGCTCTGCTGCACACCAAACCCCTACGTGTGCTTCCCCAGGTCCGCGCCAGTCGGAGAAAACCTCGCCTCGCGGAGGCAGAGGGACCCGCGTTCCCGGGTACCCTCTGCCTGGGATGCGCGACCTCTGCAGCCCGGGACTCGAAAGGAGCGATCCAGAGGCTTCTCCGGAGCTGCCAGGGCGAGGAAAGGGGCGGAGGGAGGGCCAGAAAGCTGATGACTCTGCGTGTTCCCAGTAATTGCAGTGGGCATAGGCAAGGGGACTTGATTAATTTGCCTGATGAATTATGCATCACCTCTGCGTGCCGCCCTCCCTGCTTCAAAGCTTTATTATTCGCGTCGCTCGAATCAGACCACTTCTCCCCTCCTCGCCGTGAAAGCTGCTGTCCAACAAGTATCAGGGAAGCCTCTGGCGCTTGATCGCTCTGACCACTTAACAGAGGGCTTCCAGAAAGTTGGCAGAATTACCGAAATGTGAGCTGTATTTAAAACACACGCGTGCACACACACACGCACACAGCTGGAGTAATTCATCAGTAACAAGCCCGAGATTTATGATGTGAGGGGAAACTCAGCTGTCTTTTGTAGTCTGAGACAAAAAGAAATCTTAAATTCAGAAGTGGCAGTTATGTTGTTAGTGCCGTTTTAAGTTAACAACACATGAAAGAAAGTCTCCTGTAATAAAGAAAGAAGCAACAAGGAATGCCACAGCCGGAAGATTAACTTTAACTGGATGTTTTCAAGACCTATGGATGGCAGATTTGACCTCCCAATTTTTCATCTCTCTGGTCTGTTCAGTCTTAGGTTTCACCAGGGGCCCTTTTCGGTCCCTCCTGAGTGGGTAGCCTTCCATCAAGGGTGGCAGCACCCCCTAAGTGATGCAGTCAGCCTTGCTACCCATCTCTCCAGGTGAAGCCAGAAAACTCTTTGTGTTACTGATCAGAGCAAAATAAAAGCAATGCTTCCTGTGGGAAGTTGAGGTTGAAGAATTGGGCAGGGCCCAGTTTTTTGTCAAGCTTTTTCTGTTGAAGCTCAGCCTGAGGGGCAAAGCTAACAGGGGAAACAAATCTGGTTAATGAAATAAGACTATGATTTTTTGTAAATTTTTTTTTTTTGGTAACAGCTTTACTGAGATATTATTCACATATAATTCACCCACTTAAAATATACAATTCAATGTATATTTTCAATGTTTTTCAAAGTAAACATTCACTGTTTTTAGTATATTCCTAGTTGTCCAACTATCGCTACAATAAATTTTAGAACATTTCATCATCCTCAAAAGAAACCCTCTGCTCTTTAGCTATGACCCACCCAGTCCCACTAACTCGAGGTAACCACTAATCTGCTTTCTGGCTCTATAGATTTGTCAATTCCGGACATTTCACATAAAAGGAATCATAGAATATGGCCTTTTGTGTCTGACTTCTTTTACTTAGCATCATGTTTTCAAGGCCTATGCACACTGTAGCATGAATCAGTACTTCATTCCTTTTTATGACTGAATAATGTTCCATTGTCTGGATATGGAGCAATATGATGACTTTGCAATCTTTCTATTTGGAGTTTTTATGTTTTCTGTCTTTATGGGAAGAATCTCATATCAAGTTGACAAGAAGGGTTTGGGTAATACACTAGACAAGAGGAAGACAGTGGCAAAACTCTAAGCAAGAAATAGATTTTAGTTTCTTCCAAGATGGGGTTAGAGCGAATGGCGGGGTCCTGTTACATTTCCTACAGCAGTCAGAGTAAGTTTACCAAGTGAGCTCTTTTTCAAGGTACTAATAAAAAAGGGTCTTGCATCTTTTCAAAACAGCAAGAATCCCATTCAACAAACATACATTGAACACTTATTCTTTTAGAGTTCCTGACCTCAAGGACTTAAAAGTCTAATGAAAAACAGCAGTCACAGATGACAGATGAAAACCAATGGCAAATAGTCGTAGAGGTGGGCAAGTTGAGAGCCAGGTAAAAGAGAAGAGTAAACCAGCCTGGGAAAACAGAAACCTGGCTGCAGGTGGGCTTGCCTCAGTTTCGCCACCTGTAGACTGAGCTTTCGAACCAACATCTCCACCATGCCTCTTTTCCTCAGAGGAGGCAGCCGCAGTTCCGGCATCGGGCTCTCCTTCTGTGCCCCCGTGGACTGAGGGACCCTCTTGAATCAGCCTGTCTGCGAGACTCTGTTGCTCTAGCTGTAGGTAATATGAAGAGCTGGACTTGATATTCTGCATCTCCCAAGAAGCAGAGAGTAGAATGGGAAGACTTTAGTATCTGGCTTTGAATCCTGGCTCCTCTGTTTACTAGCTGCGTGGTCTTAGGCAGGTCATCTTATCTCTTCCAAAGGATAGTACTCTGATCTGTAAAATGGGAAGAAAACAACTTACCCATAGACATGGTGTAAGGGTGGAATGAGGTGATGTCCACAAGGTCCCTTTGATGAGCAGGTAATAAATAAATGGTAGTTACTTAAGGCTCTGCTAATGCTAGCAATCTCCGATGTGATGGTGGGTCAGCTAATCAGACAACAGAGTATTTCCTGAGCACTTACTATGTGCCCCAGAACATGAGAGAGTAAAAAAAGAATGTGATGAGGAGCCCAACCTTGTCTATATGGTAGCAAACAGTGACCAGGACAAGATATTATCCCCTCAGCTGAAAGTGGCTTCTGTCACCTCCCACTCCCAGTAGCCAGTGGCTTGTCTCTCTCTCAGGGGTCTCAGCACTTTCTCTTTTGGGTTTGAATTATTAGGTTGAGAGTTTTATCTTCTCCACCAGATTGTGATGTCCTTGAAGGTGGGGACCATGTTCTTTCATATTTAAAATCTGGGCTTATTGGGAGTTCCCTCTGAAACCACACTGCAACTCTAGTTATCTTTTCTTTTTCTTTCTCTTTGTAGTTATTTGTCATCTTATAGTTGGAATTTCATTTTTAAAGCCTCTTGAGCCATATTTCCTTGCAAAGCATAGCTCTACAGCCATGGCTATCTTTCCTCAGAACGTTCAGCTGTCTAATTTCCTAAAGTCTGGGGCACCGCTGTGGTTCACATGATTGACGTGATGGGGCATGTCCTCGCCACTGGTGATTTTTTTCTCAAAATAGCAATTACATTCATTGTTTCCTCTACTTTTAGAACCAAATCGTTGTCAGAAAGGCAAGTCAAATGCTCTTTCTTTAGTAAAACAATCCTTCCCCTGGAGCTCTGAGAGCTGAAGCCCCCACTGCTTCCCCATCTTGCCCAGGTGCCAGGAAATCTTCTAGGACAGATGGCCATGGACCAGTCCGGCTGAGCTCACCCCATTCCTAGGTCAGGCTGGGACTCAGCTCCCTTCAAAAAGTGAGAGAATGCTTGAGTGATGAAATGCTAACTTTAACCTGGAATAGGAAGATGAGTTTATGAATGTATTAGTGTATCCAAAAAGATAATGTATTGAAAGCATCCTGGGGAGGCCCACAGGGTCAAGGAAAGAATGAATTCAGACCTCAAGAAGGGCAAGAGCGTCAGGAGCCCCCAGCAGTGTGATCTGTGGACCATCTCTTTAGGGGCCACCATCGTGTTAAGTCTACTCCAATACTCCAGCCTCTGGGTATACAAAATTGTTCAAGTTTCAAATTCCAGAAGGTAGACCAATTGGCTCTGCTTGGCCCAGAGGTCTATCCTTCAACCCATCCCTCTCATATAGCACTGATGTAGTCGCCCATTGCCTACCCCTTTGTTTGGGGACATTCCTAGAGAAAGGAGATTTATTGTGAACTGGGAAGCCACCAGCCTGGTTGGTGTCTACTACAGTGGGTACCTGCCTCCTTACCCCAAACTGATCAGCAACAAGCAAGGCAAGGAAAAACTCTAGCCAAGACTCTCTTTGAGGAAATCACTCTTTCACCTGGTAAAAAGTTACAAGATCAAAGGAAAAAAAATCACCATCCTGTAATTTTGTAGTATTTACGATGCTATCTTCTTTTACATGCTTACCTAGCATTTTAAGTTCTGTTATTTAACAGGCTAGAAATTCATGAGGCCAAGTATTTATTGCAATACGCAAATTTTATGTACCTAAACTGTGCAGCTGGGAATAGGCATTTTCTTAAAACATAGTGCAGCCCTCAAGGAAAAGACTCTAAATCAGAAACCCCCAGGGATTCTCATCCAACAAAAGGGTTGAGGAAGAACTCGTCCCTGATGGCACTGGAGGGTCAGGGGCAGGGGGAGGCACTCTCCTTTACGCTTCATCGACTGTTTCGTGAGCACTTACTCTCTGTCAGGCGCTGTGCTGGGCACCTGGATACCAAAGAGACCCAGACAGATGTGTTCTCTGCCCTTAGAGATCTTACGGTGCACTGCTAAACTAGCGGTAACATTCATCGGGCTCCAGTACGGATGTATGGGGTATGCAGAATCATATAGCAAGATGACCTCACCTAGCTGAGGAGGATTGTTTAAGGGAGGCTGAGAACTGAGAAGAGAGGGATGGAGCTGTGTGGAGAGTAGGGCACAGTGTTCTAGGCAGAAGGAACTGCATGTGCAAAAGGCCCAAGGCAAGAGAGAACACCATGCATCCAAGGAGCTTTGTGAGTCTAGAGTTACTGAAGTGTAGAAAACCAGGAGGGAGGCAGGAAGGGGAGGCAGGAAGCAGCTCAGGCACAGCTTGAGTTAGAACTCTATCCAGGGGGCACTGAGGGGTCACTGAAGGTTTTAAACAGGGGGCTGCCTTCTGGAGGCAGTGAGGAGAAGGGTTGGGGCTGGACAGCCCTGGAGACCAGGCACATAAGAACTTGGTGGAAGAAAACTCCTAAAGACCTAATTGACCCTTTTCAAAAAGCTGCTCTGGGAGCCAACGCTTGCCTCCCTGGGGTGTGGGAGAGAGCGTCTGAGAGCTGGGGCAGGGGGCTGGAGACCCTGCAGCAGGTGCGGTGGCTGAGGCCAAGGCCAGGCTGAGAGAAGAGTTTAAGGACTCCTCACAGCCACCACGAGACGCCATATACTGACACAGGAGAGGCCAACAGAACCTCAGGCCGGGCCCTCTCTTCTTAAGTGGCTTTGTAAACCACTCTGCTAGCCTTGAGCTCCTGGCCTCTTCCATTCAGGAAGAGAGGCTCCCAACACAGAGAGCCGTGCCAGGCCCAGGTCAGAGCCTTGTGCTCGTTTGGAGCCCAGGACAGCACAGCCTCTTGGAGCATCCTTCCATCAGTGCTGGGGTAGGTTCAACAGCTGCTGGTGTTCCTGTCTCCTCCCCTGCAATTCCTTTTTTTTTTTTCCTGCTTGGTTATACCAAAGAGTGCCTGATTTTCTGGTTCACTTCCCACTCATTTCTCTGAAGGGAGTGGTTCTTTGTCTGAAATGGTCAGATTGACTTATTTTGTCACTCTTTAGTGTTTATTGAGCACATATGGGTAGAATCCATGCAAGTCCTTTGAGGGAATATCAAAGGAATCAGATACAAATCTTAACTTCAGGAGCTTGCAGTCATGTATGAGAAATAAGATGTTCATCCAGTGTATGTTTATTGAAGACCCAGCATGTGTCAGGCTCTGTGCTGGCTTCCTGAGACTCAGCAAGGAATGGGCAGCCTCAAGGGTTTCACCTGACACACAGAAGCGTATACCAACTGCTGAATGTGGTGTTGTTTTAAAAGTCAGTGCTTTCGTTCCTTGGAGAGTGAGAGAGGGCTGCCCTTGCCAGGCAAATACATTGGTAAGTGAGCAGGATGGAAGCTCAGCCTCATCGGCTTTGCTATCAGATGCTGGGGCTTCTGAGGAAGAAGCAGCCGCTCAACATGACAGTGGGGAAGAGTCTGGATGCCAGTTTTCCCAGCATTATGAACTGAAGGGTGATGCCAGAGGAGGGCGGAGAGACTCAGTTCAAGGTGGAGATCAGAAAAGACGTTAGAGTGAAGGCAACACCTGGATGTTAGTTAGCTGGACCAGCAGGCAGGAAAATATCCCAGACAGAGGAAACAGAATGTCCCTAAATAGAGGACAGGCTAAATAAGATTTGAAGTGTTGTCATATGATGAAATCTCGTGGAAGATGAAAAGCCAATCTCTAAATCTATGTGTATCAACATGGGTACATCTCAAAAACAGCACTGTGTTAAAAAGGCAAGTTGCAGAATTATACATGTTTATATATAATCATATATTACACGTTCGTATATTTAAATGTTTATATATAATTGTATATGTGTTTCGTGTGTTTACATACGTGTTGAGATATGTAGATGTAGACACAAACCTGGAAGGAGAACACACTGAACTCATCAGAGCGCTTACCTCTGGGGCGTGGGGAAGGTCTTTAGGATGGAGGTGAGGAGGTCTTAAGCTTTATCTGTTGTTCTAGTTTCTTAAGAGGAGAATATCTTCAAGAATTATTTATGGAATTAGAAACCTATACAACAAGGTGAAACTTAGTCAGTGCTACAGACAGACAGAGATGGAGTCTGTGGGATACAAAGGGAGGGAGAGAGCGCATCCCCTTGGGGGGTGGAGGAACTTCCTGAAGGAGGCAGCCCCTGGTTGAAGGATGGGCCAGTTCTGGCCCTGCAGAGACGGAGTGGGCAGAGGGGGAGGCCCAGGGATGGGAGGGTGAGATGGATAGAGGCCAAGCAATAGTTTGCTGGAACGAGCGCATGAAGGGGAAGGGGAGAAAAGTTGGGTTAGGGTCTCGTCACTGGGGGCTGGGTTGAGGGCTTTGGAGCAAAAGAGGGGCTCAGTGGGGCTGGTCGCCACAGGCAGAGCAGGAGGTGAGAGTCCCATTGGGAGGCTGTTGCAGTGACCCTGGGGGCTGTGCAGGTGGAGGGGATGGAGCATGAGGATGTGTGGGCGAAGAAGGCTGGGAAAGAGACGTAACCTTGGGCAGATCATCCACTTCAAACCTAAAACCTCTCCCCGGCTTCTTAGGAAGGTTCTTATCTCCAGCCTCAACCACTGTGGGGCAAGGCCAGCTCTCAAACATGACACACTCTTTAAACTGCCTCTCTCAAGGAAAACCTTAGTTACCTTGAAAAATTCTTTATTAATTTAAATACCACAGCTTTCTGCTAACACTAAGAAGAGATTATAGTATTCCAGCGGGACTTCCTTTGCTTAACATGAAAATAAACCTGACAGAAGGATTACAAAACTGAACACGGAATATTACAAGAAACACTAATTACCTCCCTTTCTTTCTTCTCACTCACTAAAACAACTATTTAGGCAAACAAAGAAGCGGTGAGAAGGAGGGAGCAGAACTGAAGGGTATGCGGCTGTGCTAATCCTGCTGCTTTGATAAATCTGAAATGGGATCATTTGACATCTGAGAAGTGGGAGGTGTCCGTCAGGAGCGCTTTGCATTGGGTCACCTCAGGTAACTCTGCTTTGCCTTCAGAATCAGACAGCTTTGGATTGAACATATAATTTCCTCTGTCAAGCCGCCTCGGAACCCTCCCCTCTCCTTCTCTGGCTGGGGTAATTACCGCTCCTCGGCCGGCCCGGAGGCCCCTGCTCGGTTAGATCACCTGGGCAGAGGTGGTTGTCTGCAGGAGGCAAGCTCAGCGAGCCGCATCCACCGGGAACGCGTATTTGGTGCCCACCCTGACTAGCACAGTGCCTGTGCTGATGAGAATTTCCTGAAAGAGAAGTAGATTTGGGGAAGATGGGGAGGCGACAGAGGAAGAAGGAGGAAGCGAGAAAGGATGGGCGGTCAGGAAGAAGTTTGGCTGTGGAAACCTTATATTCTGAGTTTTGTATGAAGCTGTCCACCCAAACAGAAACTAGCCCTACTTGATCTGCTTCTGCAGAAGGGTTTCGTACCCAGTATTTGTATTCTGGACCCCAGATTTTAATGCAATAGTTAATTGCCATCCTTTCACCCTACCTTCCGTAAGATCCTCCTCCTCAGTGACTTCAGGAAGGCCCTTCATGATGCGGAAATTCGTACTAACAACTCAAGGCCCAGAGCGCAGCATGAACTGAAGGAGATGCTGTTTCCTAAGCAATCAACCTGAGCAGGTACACACCCACGTGAGTTTGCAGGGAATTCGCAATCTCTCTGTGCATTTGCTTATCCTGTCTATTGTTGCTGCCCAAATCCTGCAAATCCTGGGAGCATGACTCTCCTCCAGTTCAACCCCTAGCTGTGGGTACCTGAAACGCCTTCTCAGAGCCGTGTGTTAGACGATCTGGGGGTTTTGGTGGAAAGAGAACAGTTTCCAGACTGAGTGTCACCTGACACAGTTTCCTTCATTTCCGTAAAGGCTTCTATTTCATTTTAGTTCTTGGCTGCACTGTCACTTGCCCATCTTGTGCATGGTGACTTGCTCTTTTGCCTGAGTATTTTAGGTTATCTACTTGCCTGTTACAAAGGTTTCTCAAGTAGGTACCGCTATAGTTAGGCAAACGAGTAAAATAACCTGAAAATTTAAAACAAAATGTGTGTGTTTAGGCTTTTCACCACCACCAAACAAACAAACCCTATGAGTTTCTAGAAGAATTATATCTAAGTTTTTATAATTCTGTAAATTGGTAAATGTATCCAATAATTGCCAAGAGTAATTACTGATTCACAAGATGCTCATTTTCAGCAACACAATTCTGGAAAAGAAAAGATTTGAAGTAAATAAGCAAGAAAATAAAAGAGATTTGGATCACCAAAATTGAATTACGAAGATTCCACTTTGGAATTGAGGACCTGTCTGCTAATAAGACCCCACGGAAATTTCTTATCCTGTTTGTTTTAAACTGAAGATGGGTCTCTATGGGGCCTCATGGTGCATTGTAAGCCTATTTTGGGTGAGTATAGTAAGACTTATAAGCAGCAAATAAGAATTAGAACTCCGCTATTTCCATTTGCTCCCTATCTTCTCCGCAAGGGGAGGGCAACCCGGAAGTGCCCTGAGCTCTGAGGTCTGGGACATGTGGGAAGACTCTCAGTTACTCCAAGCAAGTGCAGGTCTCCCGCCCCACACGTGTGCAGCCCAGCCCTGAGGAACTTATGGGAGAAAGGGTCTGCTGTGGACTGAATTATGCATTCCCCTGAAAATTCGCATGTTGGAGTCCTAACCCCAAATGTGACCATATTTGGAGATGGGGCCTTTAAAGAGGTAATTGAGGTTAGGTCATGTGGGTCAGGCCCTGATCCATTAGGACTGATGTCCTTATAAGAAGAGGAAGAGACACTAAGGATGCCTGTGCACAGAGAAAAGGCCATGAGGGGACACAGCAAGAAGGTGACCACCTGCAAGATGAAGAGAGAGGCCTCAGGAGAAACCATATCAGCCAACATTTTAATCTTGGGCTTCCGGTCTCCAGAACGGCGAGTGAATACATTTCTGCCGTTTAAGCCACTCATTCTGCGGCTTTTGTTGGGGCAGCCCTGGCACACTAATGCAGTGCTGAACAATTTTCTCCTTCTCAGCAACATCGGGAATGGCAGAGCTGCTGGGAGATTGTATGTGGACCAGAGTTTCTCCCATTTTCTAAAAGGAAGAAAAATTAGATCGGAAGTTTTCTATTGTCCAGAGCTGTGCAAAGATTTAATGGCCTGTCTATGGAAATAGTGAGCTTTTTGTCCTAAAAGTGGTGTCTGCTTGGTGGAGATTTTGTGGCTGGACTCTGAGCATCGGCCAAGAGATTCTCACTGGGACAGTACGTTCTCTCCTGGGGGCTGTTTGGAAATGTGGGTGAGTGGCTTTGGTTGGTACAGTGACCAGGTAGATAAAAACCTGTCTAGATAACCAAGTTTCTTTAAAGGTTTAGTCTAATACGGGCAAGTTCAAAGGTCTGTGACTTTTCTTTTTTGAAAGGATTTTTAAAAGATAGAGTTACTTGTGAATGAGAGCACAGACTACAAATGGAGTCTCTCAGAAGCTGTGGCACATAATGGCTTCATAGCTGGTGCTTTAAAGCAATATTCCCAAACTTGATGAATGAAAATATAATTCCTGTGGTGCTTGTTAAAGAGACAAGTCCCCAGGTCCCATCCTAGACTGCGTGAGTCAGACTGTCCAAGGGAGGCCTTGAAAAGCTCTGTGTCTGTTTCTGAGCCCTGGCTGCATGCTGGACTCACCCGGGGAACTCAGTAAAGTCTCATGCCTGGTCCCCACCCCAGAGACTCTGATGGAGCTGGTCTGGACTTGGCAGCTGGATTTCTGAAAGCTCTCCGGGTGATGCTGCTGTGCAGTCAGGGCTGAGCGCCATGGCTCTGTGTCAGGGCCCCAAGTGAGTCTAATCCTGAATCATAATGGGGAACGTGCATTGAAGAATTGTGTTCATTGATGGTCTGATCGGCTGCTGGCATGGGCAGTGTGAGCTGCGTGTAGGATGAAGGAGTATATTCCTGTTGGAGGATCAGGAATATTTGTGCCTAAGTGTGATTGATCATAGGGACCTGAAGTTGTTCCCATGGCTTTACTAGCATTGATTAGAGTCACCAATACTATACTAAGCTTAGAGGGGCTGGGGGTGGATGTGGGGGTGAGGGGTTGAGCAGTGGTGCTTCCCAGTAGAGAGGAGAATTTTATCATTGAAATTGTTTAGAATTGCAGGGGCATAGTGATAATAGTAAGTAGGCCAGTATTTAATCAGCTTTATTATTGCTTTTTAAAAATAAACTTTTTATTTTAGAATCATTTTTGATTCATAGAAAAGTTGGGAAGATAATACAGAGGGGTCTTGTCTACCCCACACCCATTTCCCCTACTATTAACATCTCACGTGAGTATGATACATTTGTCACAACTGATGAATCAATATCGGTATTATTAACTGAAGTTCATATTTAATTCAGATTTCCTTAGTTTTTACCTAATGTCATTTTTCTGTCCCAAAATCCCATCCCATCCATATTACAGTTGGCTGTATGTCTCCTTAGGCTCCTCTAGAGTGTGACAGTTTCTCAGACATTTCTTATTTTTGATGGCCTCGACAGTTTTGAGAAGTCAGGTATTTTGCAGAATGTCTCTTAATTTGGGCAAGGATATCTGAGAGAAGGGAAACAAATGAGGTAAGCCCTACAATAGTTCCAGCTTACTGCTTGGAGTTTCCAGTGCAGGAAGGGGAAACCCAGAGCCTTAGTAGTCCCTGAGTTGAGGAAATAACTCAGTTCAGGGAGGCCAAGGTCGCAGAAATTCTCAGGGCAGAGAACCAGGGAAGAGAACACTGTGCAAACAGAGAGGTTGGGAGATCTGCAGAGAGTTCCTCTCATGTCTTCAACTGAGCATTGATCAGGGCATGTGTGTGAGGAAACTGTGTGAGGCCAGGGAAAGAACCGTTGGAAAGGAGCAGGCAGAACAATACCTACAGCTCACACTGGGCCGTGAATAGTTTGGTTCTCACCAGCCAGAGGGGAAAAAGCTCCTAAGACACTGGGCACTGAGTAGAATCCTCTGACGGCATTGCCTAAATAGTGGGGTCAAATTATCCCTAGATTAAGGGTATGTTGGGCCCACTGAACAAAACTTAAAAGCAAGATTTAAAAACATCAAATTGTTTCCAAGTAATTTAACTTTATCCCAGCATAATGACCAGAAGTATATAAAAGAATACAAAAACATTCCTATATCGAACAACATAAAAGTCACAATGTCTGACATCTCATAAAACATTATCAGGGATGCAAAGAAGCAGGAAACTATAATTCATAATAGGTAGAAAAGTCAATCAATGAAAACAGCTCCAGCAATGGCACAGAAGATGGAATTAGCAAAAAAAAAAAAAGACATTCAGACAACTATTATGAATATACTCCATATATTCAAGAAGGTGGTAGAAAATGTGATGAGGCCAGCCATAAAAGATTTTTTAAAGACCCAAATTGAATTCTAGAGATGAAAAATACAGTGTCTGAGATGCAAAATATATTGTATGAGATTAACAGCAGAATAGACAATACAGAAGAGAAGATTAGTGAACTAAAAGACAGCAATAGGAAGTATGCAAAATGAAACATAATGAGGAAAGACTGAAAAAAAGAGCAGAGTATTGAGTTGTGGGTCAAGATCAAATGGCCTAGTGTATGTGTAGCATGCCAGAAAAAAAAGCTTGGGGCAGGCATAAAAATAATTGAAGAAATAATGGCTGAAAAATTTTCTAAATATGATGAAAACTATAAACCCTCAGTCCAAGGTGTTTACATATGGAGCTAGGATGGTACAAAGATGAAAATTCTGGACTGGGCAATAGTCAGACGTAGGTTCCAAACCAGTTTTGTGATGTCTTGTCTATGTGACTTAGATGGTTTACTTAAGCTCACTAAGCTTCAAGTTTCCTCATCTGCAAAGTAGAGATAAAAATTATACAAAAATATTCATTGTTTCCTGGTTTTTAACAGAAAAATATTGGCAACAACTTAAATGTCTATCTATATGGCACCACTGCTTTAGTTATGGTACAGCTGTAGTATGGAATATTATGCTGCTGACAAAAAAGAGGAATGTTTATGAAAATTGGTGTGGAAAGTTCTCCAAGAGTACTGCTATGTGGAAAAGCAGGTCACATGTATGACTTCATTTAGGTATTCCAACATCTTGTATAGATGGGCACATATTTATATGCAGATGCATACAATGGGGACTGGAAGAATGGTCACCAAATTGCCTTTGAAAGAGCACGAGGCATGAGAGAGGGAAAAAATCCTCTTTCATGTTTATTTCTGTAACCACTGTATTTTTGATTTTTTTACAATGATTGTGAGTAATTTTTAAAAAAGGGAAATAGAAGCAAGATTGTTGTGGGACTATTTATGCTGATAGAGGGTGATGCTTAAAGATCACTTGATCCGATGACAACGTAAATTTAATAAATTGCTCCCCTGTTTAGAATCCTTCTGTGACTCTGTTACCTGGGGAATAAAATCCAAGCCCTCAGCAGGAGCCCATATGATCTGGCCCTGTCTGATTTTTCTGGGTTGATGTCCCGCCTCACACACCTGAAAGCTCTTCCCTCCCCCTACCCCTCCCACCGCCACACACACACTGGCCGACTCTCAGCTATTCTTCTGTCCTTGGATTGTTTAGCACATTTCCTCACTGTCCTGTCCCTCCCACCCCAGAAGAGCTAACACTCATCCCCATGCTACCTCTTACCTGCACATACCTTCAGATTGGCATTTATTAAAAAGTAGTGCTAGTGTACAATGTGTGAATTTAGAGAAGAAGGGGCTGGTAATCCTCATTTTTGAGGTCTCTGTGCTAGTGCAGGGCCTGTTCGACAGCAGGTGCTGAATAAATATTTGTTGAATGAATGAATCGAATGAGTAGACAGAGACTTCCACTCTATGTACATCCATTAGAAACAGCCTTCATAATAGACATCTAATCATATTGGAAGTATGGACTGATAACTTTTTGATTGTTTTAATAATGATTTCACCTGTGAGTGTTAAGAAAGCAACAGGAAGAACTTTTGGTCTGGATTCAGTTCTGACATGGAAGCTGTAGTTTTGTAGGGCTGCCATAACAAAGTACTCCAGTCTGGGGGGCTTAAACCATGGAAATTGATTTCCTCACGATTCTGGAGGCTAGAAGTCCACGATCAAGGTGTCACTAGGTTTTCTTCCTTCTGAGGCCTCTCTCCTTGCCTTAGAGATGGCTGCCTTCTCACCATGTCCTCACATAGTCTTTGCTCTGTGTGTACACCCCTGGTGTCTCTTTGTGCGTCCAAATTCCCTCTTCTTGTAAGGATTCCAGTCAGA
The DNA here is from genome assembly GCF_021613505.1 of Equus quagga. Taxonomy (NCBI): domain Eukaryota; kingdom Metazoa; phylum Chordata; class Mammalia; order Perissodactyla; family Equidae; genus Equus; species Equus quagga. The sequence continues at coordinate 171,450,529 of NC_060267.1, read as the reverse complement.
TGGTTCAGGGCCCACCCTAAGAGCCTCGTTTTAACTTAATCACCTCTTTGAAGGCCTCATCTCCAAATGTGGTCACATTCTGAGGTACTGGAGGTTGGGGCTTCAACATACAAATTTGGTGGGCAGGGGACACAATTCAGCCCATAACAGAAGTGCTGAAAATCTCAGAAGAAAATGTCCATGTCATTTTGGAGCTGGTGATATTAATATTAATAGATGGCATCACAGTTGCTAAATGGCTAAAACTGTAAGAGGACATATTTAAGACAAAGAATTCAAATAAAGTCACACAGCTAGAAATTCTACAAACAGCTAATTTCATAGGCTGAAATATAAGGTGATGAGACCATCCTCATCATATGTATTCAAGAAGAAGGATTTTTCCTTTGGGTGGGAATTATGCTCAATGACTTCTCAAAATTCTTTCTAATTCTCGGATATTTGATTCTACATTACCCAGTCCCCAGACTGCAAGGCAGGGAGATAAAATAGAATCCAAATCAATCTCTCCTAAATGAAATAGGAAGTGAAAAAGAAGCCCTCTGAAAACTAGAAGGGAAAGTGGGAGGCACCGAAGGGGACCATCCATACAGGTGGTGGAAACAGACACCGGGCGGTGAGGTGAGCTTGCTGACTCTGGGCACACCCCTGGAACTATTGCGGGCTGCTGTGGTCAGACCTAAGACAGGAGGCCAGCTGCAGGGTTCTGATGTCTTTGTTCTTGTGGCAGTGAGGACTGAGCCCTCGCTGAGATCTTTTCTATCGCTTCTGCATTGCCTGGCGTACGCGGTCCTTGGAGGCGCACGCCTTCTGACTTTCTGAAGAGGTGCACCCTTGCTCGTTCCTATTCAGAGCCATAATGTGAATTGGGATGGACTATCAGCTGCCCATCACACTTAGTCAGTCTGTGTTAAGATCTGCACTCTGGAAGGAATATTGGAACTGCTGGGGACAGTCTGCAGTAACCAGGGCTGCTTTATTATACAATCCACACTGGTTCCCCACCTCACCTTTTTTTTTTTTTTTTATTAAACTGGCTACTCAGTCATACTAAACATGGAATAAAGCAAAATAAATAAATATATGAAGTTCAGAGTGCACTGAGTCTTTTCACTGTCAAGCTGGCTCAAATGTTCTCAAAGTTTATCAGAGAGCTTGGTTGCCCTGGTGAAAATAGCATTGTGCAGTGAAACAGAAAATAAGATGTCATGGCAAACTAAACATCTTCACTTTCTGGACAAATATCTAAGTTGACTGGAGCATAGAGAGGGGCTGGGGGACTGACCAGAGGGAGGACGCCCAGCTTCCCCGCCCCAGGTTTCCAGGCTGCCTGGGGTTCAGGTGAGCGAGAGCCTGAAATTCGCTGACACCTGGCTCCTGCGGAAGGTTCTGGCGACTTCTGGCCAGCTCAAGTCGACGCTTTGGCATCTCCTTCGTGTGTTGTGCTAGTGAAGGTGTTTAGTTTGCTGTGACCTCTTATTTTCTGTTCTACTGCACAGTGTTATTTTAACCAAGGCCGCTTCCTCCCTCCCTGATAAACTTATGGGAACTCGATATCTGCAAAGGACTCCCATTAAAATGAATGGGTATTAAAATCATTCTGTGTGTGTGTGTATCTAGAAAAGAGAGAGTGAGAAATAGAGGGGAGAGAAGGGAGAAGTCTAACAGATCCACATTCGCTTATTAGCTTGTGATTTAATCTGTGTACAATCCCCAGTCAAAAGTGAGGATAACAGTACTGCTAATGTCAGGGGGGCTGTCGCGAAGATTAAATAAAATGCCTGGACCATATCAAGGACCCCATAACCAAAATCAAATGCCTACCTGGCCTTATTAAGTACTCCATAAATGTTAGCTATTATTTATAAAAATAGAAGGAGGAAAGAAGAAAGAGACAAGAGAAAGAGGCTTTAAGATTGATGCACACATTGGAGACAAAGGAGAAAGATAATCTTATATCTTTACAAGGATTTTATCTATGAAGCAAAATTCACTCATTCCTTCATTCCATAAACGGGCAAATACTCATGGAACACAAAGGTGGGGAGCGCAGGAAGGTGGCACACAGTCGGTGCTCCACCAACATCCCCTCGAGTCCTTTACCATTTTCACGCCTGCTGGTTCCGCCAAGGCTTTCATCTCCCACAGCTAGAACTTGTGCCTCTTTGTCAGAGGGCTTCCCTCAGGCTCCTTGACACCCACTTCGCCTGAGGCTACAGGGAGCCTAGGGTGCCTGAGGATGTCCATCCCCCTGTGAGTAGCCCTTGGCCGAGGGGTGAGACCCTTGCTTCCCTCCGTCTTTGCCTTGGCCCCGCTTCCCTGCTCTCTGATTGGTTTTTCCCGGCAACACACCCTAATGAATCACTCTAGCATGAATTCTCTCAGACACTGTTTCTTGGGAATTGAGTCAAAGACAGGATGTCCTCAACTTGTAACTAGTTGTTTTCCAAAATAAGTTTGTAAATCAGTTCAGAAACCAAAAAAGATTCTTTTATAGAAAATGTTCTAGAAATGTTGTTAGAATCCACACAGCTCATTGAACCCATCATGTCATTAAAATACCCAGCATTTGCAGAAAAATGATCTGCAGAACTTTACTGCTGCTCTCCCAGCAACAAAGTGTAAAAGAGAAGACAGTAAAATGACAGTAACAACAACAAAAAGCAAAGTTTACATTGAGCCTCAATAAGGACTTAGGTTGTGAGGAAGTTTCCAGGAATTTCCAGGAATATGAGAGTCGCTAAAACAGGCTCTTTTTTGTCTAGTCTTTCTTTCCTTCCCTTCATGCAAATGCACCACTCTTCCCCTTCAAAGCAATGCAGGGGCCTTTTGGATAACAAATAACGTGGGGAGGAGGAAGCCCATAGGAGGACCCTGGGGGAGGGACCATGGGGGGAGGGAGGGGAAGAGATACTCCTCAGGGTCAGAGTAGGGGTTAAAAAAAGAGAAAGAGAGGAAAGGGGGTTTAAGAGCATGATTGTAAATGTGGTGGAAAGAGAATAGAGGGAGGAAGTACACACAGAAAGACAGACAGGAACAGGTGTTTGTATGTCCCCAAGTGGCCACCACAGAGGCTGTGGAGAACTCAGGAACAAGGAATTGCTGTTGGAGAGAAAAGTGTTCTCGAAAAGCTTGAGGAGGGTGAGAAAAGTTTTCCCTGACGTCTTCCCTCTCATTGCCTTCCCCTTTGTGGCCTAGAGCTCAGTCATTGTCAATGGATCCTGTTTGCCCTGTTTAGAGACTTACGGTTAATGTAAAGGAGGTCTGAGCCTGTTTCCCTCATGGATTCTTGAGTTCTTTTCACACTATTTGACTGGCAGCCAACTGCAAAGACGTGAGTGAGTCTGATTGAGACCAGAAACCCCATACAACTTAGCCTAGCACAAATTGCCAGCCCACAGAATGATGAATGAAATTAATACTTGTTGTTTTAAGCCCTGAGTTTTGGGGTTGTTTGTTATACAGCAAAAGTATCTGATAACAGTATTACTCATGACAATGCATTCATCATTATAAAAAGCATGATAATGATAATGCAAGTTATGCAAAAATTGTATTAAAATTATTTGAAAGTAACATCATCATAGTTTGAAGTGAAGTTTTTAGATTTTCATTTCTTTGTTTCTTTCTTTATTTCTTGTTGGTTCCCTAGTGTCTATAACCAGCTCAGAGCAACGGCCTCAGCTATGGTAACCACAATCACCGTTGCAGGGACCTGTAGTTACCTGCTGTTGCAGCTGTAGCAATCATCACTGTTTTAGCAAACTGTGGTCACCTGGAGTAGCCTATAGTCCCAATGTGGTCACTGCTGGATCCAGAAGCAGCTTCTCTCTTCCACCTGTCTTCTAACCTTTGGCCAATGTCTTCCTTTGGTGGACTTTAACAGAAGTCAGCTGGCAAAGGAGTTTGGGAAATGTAGTTTTCAAGCTTCTGGCACTGGTGGGATATAGAAGAATATAGATGAACAAGTATGGGGCTGAGAGTCAAATATAAATATCTGGGACAGTCCACTCCGTTGGCTACTCAGCATGTATATATGCTCTTCTACTCTTTTAAACTTTTGCCTACAGTATCAACAAACTCATGCTTCCACTTAATATAATACAACTATCCCTTATACAAAACAATATGCTTTTACCCTCTTCCTAAAAGGAGGTGGTTCTCCATCTCTGGTATGTACCTCAATTGGCCCAATCCAATATTTTGTTCATCTTCCTTGGTCTAACAGCCATTTCCATGTATGTTATTAGGGTTTTGCCAATATAAATGAACGAAATCTTGCAATTATTTAGGTGTATAAAGCTATATCCTTCAAGGCCAGACTTTAAGCTTTTGCCCCTAGAATTGCTGGAATCTGATACTGGTTATGAGTCTGGAGGCCTGAAAGGTGGAGAGAGTGAATCTTGAGAAGAATCTGCACCCTCTTATAAGGAACTGCCTTGGGTGAGGTTAACTACAGGGTCTTCTGCAAGGGAAGAGTCTTCTCAGCTGGAGGAGGAGGGACTGCTCCTACTGGCAAGGGGACTTATGGGATCAGGAGTTTCTCAAATTTGCATGAGTCCATCCAGATGGTCCCATTCCAGTTCTCAGGGCCCCACCCACTCCTTCCAAATCAATCCTCAAACGCTCACATAAAGATCTGATGAATTCACAAATTCAAATTACATTGTTATTCTCCAATCGGTAGAGTAGAGTTTTAGGACTATATTAGTCCTGTGGCTAAAAAGTTCAGAGATTCCTTTAGTGCCATCACAGAAGCTCTCTGGTTCTGTGACCAGAGCTTGAGCTGAGAGATTAAAGCCCTAAACTCATTTTCTTTCTGTAATGTCTCCAGGAAAGTCAGAAGCAGACATCCCATCCGTAGTCTTGTAGTCATCATTCCCACCATCACCCCGACCCACTGTCATAATAATCATCTACATTATTGCGACAACCCACAAATACCCTCTGCGGCCTCTGTAGCAATTGCTGCTATCCTGCTGCTCCCACTTCTGGAGTCAGAACAGAAAAATGACTCACTTTTCCTGTTGCTTCTAATCTCCTTCCAATGGCTCCAATTGGCAGAGACTAACCTGCCTCCAGCTGGCATCAGAGGTTGAAAAAAATGTCATTTTCAGGTTTTGTGCTTTGGCAGAACAGAGTGGAGCTAAAAGGCCAATTTGGACTGACAGCCAATGAGTTGTTATTATTATCCCCATTTTAAAGATGAGGAAACTGAGGTTTGAGAGCTTAAATAATGTGCCCCAGGACAGAGCTCATAACAGAGATAAGACATCTTGAGCTCTCTGAATCCAAAGTCTGCAGTCTTTCCACTATGTAATATGTTCCCAGGAACCAATAGTCAGAGAGTCTGAAAAAGAACAAGATGCTGGAATTTGAGCATTTCCAGCCTCCTCATTCCATTTTGGATTCACCAATCATTGCTCCCAACTGAGTTGGGTATGTTGATAGGCCTCCTTGCCATAATTAAAGGTTCAAATTGTGCAGGGATGGGGAACATGCAGTAGCACATTAAGACGAAACCATAGTATAGTAATTCACATCACAAATTCCCTGGGATTGTAACCCAGCCCTCTGACTTATTAGTTGTCTAACCTTGAGCACCTTATGTAACATCTCAGGGCCTTGGGTTCCTCACCTGTATAACGGTGATAACATTCCCTCCTCGCATAGTTGGTGTGAGGAATAGATGAGTTAATCCATGCAGAGTTCATAGAATAGTTAAATCTAGTTATTATTAGGATATTTAATTGCATTTGGCTACTAACAGTATCCTAAAGACAGAGTTTTCAATATCTTTCTCAAAACCAATTGTATTTACTAAGAGCTCTCAAGAGATGTGGATCCAAAAACTCTCCCCAAAGTAAAAGGCAAGGGAGAACCCAGGGGCTCCCAAGATTGAGGAGAGGCTTGAGGGACAAGGAGGCCTGGAATGAAAGGGAGTGTCCACCAGAGACTGAGAGAGTCTAGGAGGCCAGGTACAGCTGTGGTCTGAGATCGTACCTTGTGCCCAACCAGAGAGAACTAAAAAAGTTGCCTGCTTCCTGGGCAGCGAGGGGGACTCTGGCATTGGGCCCTGTGAGACATAGGGGAGAACCAGGAAGAGAAGCCATATCCCTCAGGCATCCTGGCCAGGGTGTGGTCTGGAATAAAGGGCTGGGTGAACTGTCAGACCTCTAAGTCTCGTCCCCTGGCTGTGCAAGACTGAGCCCTGTGACTCAGGGTCAGACCTGGCATTGTTTATTTCTTATTCCTTACTCCTTTCTTTCATTCAACAGCTATTTATTGAGCCGTAACTTATATGTCACACTGAGTTGGGCTCCTAACACTACCACTATGATACAGTTGAGGAAACTGACGTACAGAGAGGTTAGTTGACTTGCCCCATCACACAGGAAGATTTGAAGGGGGATTCTTATTTCTCCTAAGAGACGCAAGGGAAAAGCCTAGTTTTCTCAAGCTGTACTCTCCAAGAAATCCTTAAGTCTTCAGTGGGGTAGCAGAGACAGTAGGAGTGAGGTCAGGTTGCCGAAAATAGTGTCATAGTTACTCAGGCAATTTTGACTGGTGGGGAAAGCATTAGGCAATACTCTTTATTATCAAGTGGCGTCCTCACTGCCTTTGAGGAGTTTGGCCTGAATACTTTTTTTTTTTGGTGAAGGACAAGAAAATATCTGATGAAGGTTATAACTGGGTTTCCCTGGAAAGTCTGGTGGCCCCTGCTTCTGACCCAGTAGAAAACCTGAAATGCACCAAATTTGCTGGGAAGGGACAGGCCACAGCAGAGTCCGGCCCAAACCCTAGTCCCAGGTGAAGGAAGGGATGCTACTATCCGCTGATCCTACATCTGTTTTATTATTCATGATACCTGGCCAATCACACAAGATAGGGTTAGGAAGGTCAGCACAGCATTAATGTGTTGAATTGGAAGATGGCATGGGCTGGAGATGGAACCTGTCACACCACAGTGATTCTCATTGAGGGGCTTGATGTGATATTAATATTAATTTTATGTTTCTTCCAATCTTCAAGAAATTTGTCCTACCCAGATAGGAGAAAGCCTGAATGCTAGGTCCAAGCAAAGCAGTAATGTACGTTGGGTTTTATGGTGGGGGTAGGGAGTTGGGGGCAAGAAAAGAAGCATCAGATTATCTACAATCTTTAGTGTTAGGCTCTACCATGGGTGTTTGGGAGGGTATGTATAGAGCCTTTAGTGGGAATTAAACAGGTTCCGCATTTCTGCCCAAATGTATAGTTCCCAAGTCGGTCAATCTACTCAAAAGCATGAGAGCCAATGCCCAGGCAGGGCTACGCCAGGAGAGTTATCATCCCCACTTGCCACCTCATTCCAGTTTAAACCAATGGTCCTCAGCCTGGCTGCACATGAGAATCACCTGGGAAGCTTTCAGCAAATTGTGCATGTGTGGGCCCTGGCCCAGAATCTCTGACTCAGAATCTCCGAGGTTGGGCCTGGGCACAGGTGTGTTTGAAAAACTCCCCCACGCGCTTCTAATCTACATCCAGGATGCAAACCACCAGGATATGCTGTCTTTGAAATCTCTGTGAATGAAGCAAAGTGGATGAAACCTCAAGGACCGATAACTCTCTACCATGCTGCCTTCCACTCTCCCCAGGCTACAATGATGGGCTCTTCTGAGCAGGCATGAAAAGCTGACTTCTACCCTCAAGCTTGGGTGGTTTCTCTAATTCATACACCACTGGGTCTCCAATTTGAACATGCATCAGAATCACCTTGAGGGTTTGTTAAAACACAGATTTCTGGGCCCCACTCTGTAGTTTCTAAATTCAGTGGGCCTGGGGTGGGCCTGAGAACTTGCATTTCTAATCAGTTCCCAGGTATGCTGATGCTGCTGGTCTGGGGACCATACTCTAGAACCACTCGCAAGCAGAGATGAAAGTTTTGGCCAGTTCAGTTACAAGGTCTGTGGGATGCTGAATAGCTACTCTCACTGGCTTTTTCAGTTGATGAAACTTTGTTCTCCCGTGGCTGCTGCAGTGGCTGAGTTCAGGGGGCACCACTTGGGCTTCAGCCACGAGTGGACTTGTGATTTTGAGCCTGGTGGTTAGCAGTGGATGCCAGTGTTTGCATGGTAGATGCAGCCCGGTGTCCTGGATTGAGGTAAATTTCTTCAGATCATACTAGCAAATGGCATTTGCAGGAACCTGGGGGCCTGGTTAGAAACACGCTTTGCTGCTGAAATGATGAACCAAGACCTTATGCATGGATTCAAAGTTGGGGAGTGTGAGCTCCCCAAAGGCAGGGCTGTGTCCCTTCACGTCTACAAGCCAGCACAGAGCCTGGGGAGGAGTGGGCACTGAGTAAAGGTTTGCTGAAAGAGGTTGCCCGTGGATGCTCCTCCGGCCAAAGCCTGGCCCTGCCCACACTCCTGGGCCCCACTGAGATTTGACAGAGCTGGCTTCTGTTGGAATTGGAAAGTCAATGAGTCCCTCATCAGTACCAACAGTGTCTGGTTCTTTTTTCCTGTCAGCAATTCCAGGCATTTCTACCTCCTCTACCCCCCAACAGTACACTATACCATGGCCCTGGTTCTGGCCAATGGTCTGTTAGGAGAAGTGACATGAGTCACTTCCAGGCTGAGACAGTGGAGAGCCCTGCATGTCTTTCAAGCTCTCTATTCCCTTCCCGGCTGGCGTGGAGGCCTTGCACTGAGATGGTCCAGCCTCAGACGGAGGCGGTCTGGACCGCCAGGTCGTGACCCAAAGGACAGCTGCCCTGCAGAGTTGCCTGACTCGAGTGAGTGAGAGTAAATCTGTTGGGTTCTTGCTCCCAAGATTTAGCTTTTCTCCAGGACTTGAGACGTTTAGCTCCAGGGTCCTTGTTTTAGATTTCTCTGCTGAAGGCAGATACTGCCTTCTGGGTTTTAGATTCAACCTGAGGTCTGATCAGGCACACTTCACCTGCTCCAGCAAAACCGGAAAACAATGTGAAGTCATCATTTGTCCTGTTGTGTAATGATTGCTTGCACTTAGGGAGAGTGGGGCTCACTGTGTTGCTTCTCCTCTCAGACGCTGACATATTATACTCTATCGCTGTAATTAGGAGGAGAAGTGAGGGAGAAAGAAGAATGGGGCGGGGAAGGGGGAGAGGGGAGGAGGAGAGAGAGGAAAGTGGGGACGGAGAGGGTAGGGTAAAGCAGAGGGAGAGAGAGAGAGGAGAACCTTCTGCAGATGAAAGAAGTTTTAGGCATCAGTGATCATGTGGACCTGCGGTGAGATTCGGAAGGGTTAAGGATCCCTCTTAGCACCCCTGAAATTTGATACACCTACTTGTAAATATTGTCTTGAAGGTAGGATTGTTATAAAAATAAAAGAAGATGCCATGTTTGAAGCAAAACCAACAGACATTTGTTTCCTTCTCCCTAACTCTGCAAGAGAGCTGCTAACCCGATTTTATAGATGAGGTCACTTCGCTGAGAGATGTGAAGTAACTTGTCCAAGGTCACACAGCTAGAAAGCGGCAGCGCCAGGAGTACCACCTTGGTCTGTCTGCCTCCATGGGCACCACTTTTCCAGGGCTCCATGTGGGCAGAGTTTGCTCATCTTCTGACAAAACGTAAAAGCCCCCATGTGAATTGACCTGGCTGCAATTCCTGGAAGGGGATGCAGGGGGCATCTCTTCCCGAGGTCCGGACCCTGCCTAGCCTGAACACGAGCCCTCAGAGCCCACCCTTCAACTCCTCCTTTGACTGCTGCCCTGTGTCTTCTCCTGACCTGGAGTGTGCCAGGACAAGATCCCTCCCCCATACTCCTTCCTCCCAGGCCAACTCCCTCTCTCTGCAAACCAAGTCTCCTGCTGCCAGGCCTCCTGGGGAAGCGTTCCCTCATGGTGTACCAGCACACTAGGGATGGGCTATAGGTGCACAGAGATGCTGACCACTGCTCCCCTCTGCCCCAGCCCGGGAGCCCGGGGCTACCGCATTACAAGGCTGCTTCTGGCACGAGCAACCTCATCTAATTCCCTCGGTGCACCACACACAATAATCTCTCTGTGCCAGGCCGTCAAAAAGGCTGGGGAACACTGCTCTGGAACATATTCTACTGCTGAGAGGAAAAACTGGTAAGAAAGGGGCTGGGATCTGGGACCAAATTACATATCACTGATGGACAATGGATATAAAACTTTTGTAAATTGCAAAGTACTACGAATGCGCATGAGTGTATATAATGACCCCTTTTGTGATTTGCATCTCACTTCTTTTCAATTAATAGCATTTTGGATTGCTTTTCATTACAGCGCTTATAGTCTCACTGTGTGCTTTTTAACAGCTATATACGGTTCATCCTATGCTTTCACTATAGGTTACTTAACTGATCCCCTATTGATGGATGTTTAGGTTGTGCAGGGCTTTTTTTGCTATTGTAAAGAATCTTGCAATGAACATCCTTACATGTACGGTTTTCTTTCTTTTTTCCCCCTACATTTTTGAGTATAACTAGAGGATAAATTCCTAGAAATGTAATTGCCAGGTCAAAGTGTATGTTCCTCTTTAATTTTAATAGCTATTGATAAATTTAGAGGCTTTAAAATGTATATAGTCAACTTTATTAATCTTTTCCATTATGGTTTATGAGTTTTGTGCCATGCTTAGAAGGGTCTTCTCTCTACAAAAATTTCCCTCTAGTGCTTTTATGGTTTTATCTTTTTAATGTTTAAATCTTTGCTCCATCTGGAATTCACGTTAATGTAAGGAGTGAAATAGAGATCAAGTTTTATTTTTTCCCAAATGGCTAGCCAGTTGTCCCAACACTGTTTATTGAATAATCCATCTTTTTTCTTGCAGATTTGAAGTGCTACTTTTATCATATACAAAACTCCCATATGTATAGGGTCTTTTTTTTTTTTCAATTCTCTGCTCTGTCCCATTAAATCTTCCATCTAATCCTATGCAAGTTGTAATTATGGCAGCTTGATTATATATTTTAATCTGCACTTGGGTTAGTCCCCTCATCAGATTTTCTGACTATTCTTCTTTATTTAATTTTGTAGGTAAACAAATATGATTTTGTTGAAGAAAAAATGCAACAGGTATTGTGATTGGAGTAACATAGAATGTAGAGATCCACTTAGCAAGAATTCACTTTATTCATTAATCTTCCCATAATCTTGGCATACTAAGTGCCCAGTTAATATTAGCTGGTTTTAAGCTGGCATGAGGGTGACCAAAAGATAGCACTGGTCAGACCAGTCAGAGGGGCACTAGGAAGCAGGGTTGGCCTCCGGTCAGGGCCAGGGGGTCCTCATCCTGGCATGCCTTGGGGGACAAGGTCAGGCAATCGGTGAACTATCACTTCCAGCTCTCTGGGCCTGTTTCTTCCAAACACCGAAGCTGCTCAGCAGCTAAGATGCTATTTGCATTTTCTGATCCAGCTAATGAAGTAGTTCATAGTTTTACAATAACTGTTTATACAAAGCAGCTATTTTATTTACTCGTTTGACTAACAACTGAGTGTTATATTTTCCAAGCAAATGAAAAAGAGAAAACTTAGGGATAGCTTTGGCTCTTTGTGGAACATCAAGAAACACTGATATTTTCAATGTAAAATAATTCCATATATCTACTTTTTTTTTTTTTTTAGATTTTTTTTATTTTTTCCTTTTTCTCCCCAAAGCCCCCCGGTACATAGTTGTATATTCTTCGTTGTGGGTCCTTCTAGTTGTGGCATGTGGGACACTGCCTCAGCGTGGTTTCATGAGCAGTGTCATGTCCGCGCCCAGGATTCGAACCAACGAAACACTGGGCCGCCTGCAGCGGAGCGCGTGAACTTAACCACTCGGCCACGGGGCCAGCCCCCCATATATCTACTTTTGCAATAAGTAAGAGAACATCTTTTATTGGGCTTCAGGACAGATCAGAGAAATCAGGTGTCAGAAGTTGAAAAAATATGTGGGAAGAAAACTCGAAATTGAGAATATTCTACTCATGAATTGATTTTTTTCAAATATGAACGGAGAAGGCTGCTATTGTTCAATTTCCACATTAGCGCTGATTGCAGAACGCCAGGATTCTATAGGAGCATGGTTTGAATATACAATTTCTGAAAATCTTTTGTAAGTTCCTCATGATCACTGCATAGTTTTTACTAGGTATTTATTTATTGGGATAGAATACATATAACATAAAATTTCCATTTTAGCAATTTTAAAGCATATATTTTAGTGACATTAAGTACATTTACAATATTGTGCAACCATCACCACTATCTAGTTCCAGAATTTTTTCACCACCCCAAAAGGAGGCCTCATACTCATTGAGCAGTCACTCTCCATTCTGCCCTCCCCTCAGCTCCTGGCAACCACTAATCTGCTTTCTGTCTCTACAGGTTTGTCTATTCTGGATATTTCATATAAATGGAGTCATACAATTACTATGCATTTTTAAAACATTAATGACTCAAGCTGCCTTTTGACTAAAGGTGGAGGATTATGTGCTCTTCCTCCTAAGGTCCCATTAAAGGAATAAAATGCATAAATCCACAAGGACAAAGACATTGGTGGAGAAGACATCAGTGACAAGAAAGTTCAATAACTTTTTATAAGCTGGAAGGTAAATGGAGAAGACACAGCCTGAAGTGTGCATTGAGCAGAGAGCCAATTTACCCTCAGAACCCCAGAGAGGGATCTGGAAGTTCCACATATGGGGTGAGGCATGGGGCTGAAGACAATTGATCCCACAGATGAGCACAGTCAACCCTAGTCACCCATCACCTACCACCTCACTTGAAGAATGTCAGCAATCAGGTGTCCACCCCATCATGAAGCTCAGAGGTCTCTCTTCACATGGTCCTAGGTAGCAACACTTAGGGAGTGTCCTAGCAACCCTGCCTGCTCAGCCCACCAATTAGCAAGCCCTGCCGTAGTGGCTCTCAGCTTCCAGTTATCTTACTTTTTCAACAAAGAGCAGCCCTCATTTATTGAACAATTTCCGTGTGTTATGCCAGATGCTTTTGCAATTTGATCTTCATATCAATCTTGCAAAGCAAGCAGACATAGCAGTCCCACTTTACAGAGGAGGAAACTGAGACTTAGAGAGCATAAGTAAATTGTCCAAAGCCACACCACTAGGAAGTGGTAGAATGGGATTCAAACCCAATTAGGTCTGAATTCTGAGCCCAAGGTTTTTGTACCACGCTCAAGATGGTCTGAAAAGGGTCTAGATGAGGGTTGATTTCTATTTTTAAAAATTGTGTTAAAATACATATAACATAAAATTTGCCATCTTAACCATTTTCTTTTTGAGGAAGATTAGCCCTGAGCTAACATCTGCTGCCAATCCTCCTCTTTTTGCTGAGGAAGACTGGCTCTGAGCTAACATCCGTGCCCATCTTCCTCCACTTTATATGTGGGATGCCTGCTACAGCATGGCTTGCCAAGCAGTACGTAGGTTCACACCTGGGATCCGAACCGGCAAACACCAGGCCACCGAAGTGGAATGTGCAAACTTAACCACTGTACCACAGGGCCAGCCCCATAATCTTAACCACTTTTAACTGCACAGGTCAGTGGTATTAAACACATTCACATTGTTGCGCAGCCATCACCACCATCCATCCCCAACACTATTTTCATCTTGTAAATCTGGAACTCTATATCTATTAAACAATAACTCCCTATTCTCCCTTCCTTCCACCCCCTGGAAACCACCATTATACTTTCTGTCTTGATGACTTTGACTACTCCAAGTACCTCCTATAAGTGAAATCACACAGTATTTGTCTTTTTGTGATTAGCTTATTTCACTTAGCATAACGTCCTCAAGTTTCATCCATTGTGTAGCATATTGCAGAACTTCCTTCCTTTTTAAGGCTGACTAATATTCCACTGCATGTCTATAACACATTTTGCTTATCTGTTCATCTGTCAATGGTCACTTGAGTTGCTTCCACACCTTAGCTATTGTGAATAATGCTGCTATGAACCTGGATGTACAAATAACTCTTCAAGACTCTGCTTTCAGTTCTTTTGGGTCTATACCCAGAAGTGGAATTGCTGGGTCATATGGTAATTCTACTTTTAATCTTTTGAGGAACTTCCATACTGTTTTCCACAGAGGCTGTACCATTTTCTTTCCCACAAACAGTGCACAAGGGTTCCAATTTCTCTACATCCTCACCAGTGCTGGTCATTTTCTGTTTTTTTGGCAATAGCCATCCTAATGGGTGTGAAGTGGTATCTCATGGTAATTTTGATTTGTGTTTCCCTAATGACTAGCAATGTTGAGCATCTTTTCATGTGCTTATTGACCATTCATATATCTTTGGAGAAATGTGTACTCAAGTCCTTTGCTCAGTTTTGAATTGTTTATTTGCTTTTTGTTGTTGGGTTTTAGGAGTTCTCTATATTCCAATTATCTTTTTATTGCCAATAAGCATGAATAGACAATGAAGAGTCACCAGACATTTGAAGATGATTTTTAGCAGGAAAAAAATGGACCAATGTATATAAAAAGAAGGCCAAATCTGCATAAGAGGGATAACATAGGGAATTGAAAAATATAACAAAAACTTTAAAAAAAAATTTAGTACCCAAATTGGTATTCTAACTAGAATCCTCAAAAAAACAGGGGAAGATGGCCCAAAATACAAGGAACTATAAGAGATGAATGAGCTCTTGGAGGACAGACATCAGTTTCATGGTGAAGTGAGTTGTTCCCTTTGTCTCACCCCTCTAAGTTACAACTAAATGGACATTCATTAACTAGCAGAGGATTTCCTGTACAGCACAATGAGATGTCTGAGAGATCCACACAGCTGTGCATCTGTAGGTGGGTGGACTGGATTCCTGGGAGGCAGTGGAAGTAGGGGAATGCACCCCTCTTCTTCCCCAGTGGCAGCAAGCCAGGTCACAGGTCCTCACACAGAAGCCAGCATGACTGAAGAGGAGGCAGGGGCAGCCAAGCCTGCATGAACACTTTCAAAGTTCTAGCCCAGCCCATGGGAGCACCTACCATGCTGCGGCAGCCCCACCAGTGAGAGTGCTCTACACAGAATGGCAGCAGCTCAGCCCCTGCAAAGGTGTCTACCTGCTGCAGTGAAGTGCAGGCAAGAAAACACCCCACCCACTCAGAAGGCACCCCACCTGCAGAGCACAGCAGCCCATGGGACCCACTGAATGGTGGTTAAGCCCCTGTGTATGTGTCTCTCCAGCCTAATGCAGCAGCTCAGCAAGTTCCCTGCCGAGTGCAGCAGCCTTGCCCACGTGACAGCAACCCATCCATGGAGCACAGAGGACCCCACCTATGGTGCACAATCCACCTGCCCAGTGCAGAGGCTCTGCCCACATGAGTGCAACTTGCAGAGTAGCTGTGGCCAGTGCACACAAATGCAGAGCAGCCCTACTCACACAACTTCCAGAAGATGGTGCAGGATCAGGAAACCCAGCTCCTGCTCCCCTGACAGTGGCAAGTGGAAACTGTGACCTGATACTACAACAAATGGGCAGGCAAAGGTTCAGTTCACAAAACACCATGAAGAACTACAGTAACACTTCAGAGCAGAAGGAAAATGACAAGTCTCCAGAAACCAGTCCTGAAGTCACAGAAATTTACAATCCAAATGACAGAGAATTCAAGATAGTTATAAAGAAATTTAATGAGTTACAAGAAAACTCAGAGAGACAGTTCAGTGAGCTCAGGAATAAAATTAATGAGCATAAGGAATACTTCACCAAAGAGATTGGGACTCTTAAAAAAAAAAACCCCAACAGAAATTCTGGATATAAGAAATACAATTAATGAAATGAAAAATAATCTAGAAACCATAACAAAAAAATAGAGCTGATTTTATGGAGAACAGAATTAGTGAATTAGAGGACAGAAATATAGAAATGCTTCAGGTAGAGGAGGAGAGAGAACTAAGATTTTTAAAAAATGAAGAAGTTCTTCAAGAAATATCCAGCTCAATTAGGAAAAGAAATATAAGGATTATAGGCATTCCAGAGGGAGAAGAGAGGGAGAAAGGAGCAGAGAACTTGTTCAAAGAAATAATAGCTGAGAACTTCCCAAACCTGGGGAGAGCACTGGACTTACGAGTACATGAAACCAATAGAACTCCTAACTACATCAATGCAAAAAGACCGCCAAGGCATATAATAGAAAAACTAGCAAAAGTCAATTGCAAAGAAAAGATATTAAGGACAGCAAGGCAGAATAAAATAACCTACAAAGGAACCACTATCAGGCTTTCAGCACAGTTCTCAGCAGAAACCTTACAGGCTAGGAGAGAATGGAATGAGATATTCAAAACACTGAAAGACAAAAATTTTCAGCCAAGAATACTCTATCCAGTGAAACTATCCTTCAGACATGATGGAGAAATAAAAACTTCCCCAGATAAACAAAAGCTGAGGGGGTTTATTGCCACTAGACCTCCCTTACAAAAAATGATGAAGGAAGCCCTCCTACCTGTAACAAAAAGGCAAAGGTTCACAAATATTTGAGCAAGGAGATAAATAGACAGACAAAATCAGAAAATTGCAGCTCTCTATGAGAACAGGTAGCAAATGCTTAATTATAACATAAAAGGTAAGGGGAAGGAAAGCATCAAAAATAAGTATAAACACTTCAATTTAGACACAAACTCACAACACAAAAAAGAATAATTTGTGAAAACAATAACTCAGAAGGGGAAGAGGTAAGGGATGGACCCTGCTTAGGCTAATGGAGATAAGAGGTTATCAGAAAATGGACTATCTCATCTATGAGATCTTTTATACAAATCTCATGGTAACCACTAAACAAAATATCAGAGCAGAGCCACATATCATAAATAAAGAGAAAACTGAGAAAATCATCACAGAAAACCATCAAACTGAAACAGCAGTCAGAAATACAAGGGAAAAGAAACAGTAGAAATATACAACACCAAGAAAACAAGAGATAAAACAGCACCATTAAGCCTTCATATATCAATAATTACTCTAAATGTAAATGGATTGAATTCTCCAATCAAAAGACACAGAGTGGCTGGATGGATTAAAAAACAAGACCCAACAATATGCTGCCCCCAAGAAACACATCTCGGCTCTAAAGAAAACATAGACTCAGAGTGAAAGGATGGCAGATGATATTCTGAGAAAATAGCAAGCAAAATAAGGCAGCTGTTGCCATACTTACATCAGACAAAGTAGACTTCAAGGTAAAAAAGACAATGAGAGACAAAGAGGGGCAGTATATAATGATAAAAGGGACATTCTACCAAGAGGAAATAACACTTTTGAATATATATGCACCTAACACAGGAGCACCAAAGTATGTAAAGCAACTACTAACAGACCTAAAGGGAGAAATTGACAGAAACGCAATAATATTAAGGGACCCAAACACCCCACTTATATCAATGAATACATCATCCAGAGAGAAAGTCAACAAGGAAACAGTGGCCTTAATGAAATACTAGACCAGACGGACCTACTAGATATATATAGAACATTCCATCCAAAAACAACAAAATACACATTCTTCTCAAGTGCACATGGAACATTCTCAAAGATAGACCATATGCTGGGAAACAAGGCAAGCCTCATTAAATTTAAGAAGATTGAAATCATATCAAGCATCTTTTCTGACCACAATGTTATGAAACTAGAAATCAACTGCAAGAAAAAAAGCTGGGAAAGGCACAAATACATGGAGATTAAACAACATGCTACTGAATAACCATTGGATCAATTAATGAATCAAAGGAGAACTCAAAAAATACCTGTAGACAAGTGAAAATGAAAACACAACATGCAAACTCTCATGGGATGCAGCAAAAGTTGTGCTAAGTGTGAAATTTATACCAATAAAGGCCTACCTGAACAAATAGGAAAAATCTAAAATCAATAATCCTAAACTACATCTAACAGAACTAGAAACAGAAGAACAAACAAAGCCCAAAGCCAGCAGAAGGAGGGAAATAATAAAAATTAGAGCAGAAATAAATGAAATAGAGACTACAAAAAATAGAAAGGATCAATGAAACTAAGAGCTGTTTCTTTGAGAAGATAAACAAAATTGACAAATCTTTAGCCAGACTCACTAGGAAAAGAAGAGAGAAGGCACAAATAAATAAAATTAAAAATGCAAGAGGAGAAATTACAATGGATACCACAGAAATATAAAGGATTATAAGAAAATACTATGAAAAACTACATGCCAACAAATTGATAACCAAAGAAATGGATAAATTATTAGATTCATACAGCCTCCCTAAACTGAATCAAGAAGAAATAGTAAATCTGAATAGAAACAAGTAAAGAGATAGACACAGCAATCAAAAACCTCCCAAAAAACAAAGGTCCAGGGACCAGATAGCTTCTCTGGAGAATTCTACAAAATATTCAAAGAAAAGTTAATATCTTTCTCAAACTATTCTAAAAAATTGAACAAGATGGAATGCTTCCTAACTCATTCTATGAGGCCAATATTACCCTGATACCAAAACCAGACAAGGACAACACAAAGAAGGAAAATTACAGGCCAAGATTGCTGATGAACATAGATGCAAAAATCTTCAACAAAATATTGGCAAATCGAGTACACCAGTACTTTAGAAGGATCATCCAGGGGCCAGCCCAGTGGCATAGTGGTTAAGTTCATATGCTCTGTTTCAGTGGCCCAAGGTTCACAGGTGTGGATCTTGGGCGTGGACCTACATATCACTCATTAAGCCATGCTGTGGTGGCATCCCACATACAAAATAGAGGAAGACTGACACAGATGTTAGCTCAGTGACAATCTTCCTCAGGCAAAAAGAGGAAGATTGGCAACAGACGTTAGCCAGGGCCAATCTTCCTCACCAAAAAAAAAGAGAGAAATCAATCAATGTGACATACTACATTACCAAAATGAGGAATAAAAATCCCACGATCATCTCAATAGATGCAGAGAAAGCATTGACAAGATCTAACATCCATTTATGATATAAAAAAAAACCTCTCAATAAAATAGGCATAGAGGGAAAGTACCTCAACCTAATAAAAGCCATATATGACAAACCCGCAGCCAACATGATACTTAACAGCGAAAAACTGAAAGCCATTCCTCTGAAAACAGGAACAAGACAAGGATGCACACTCTTGCCACTCCTGTGCAACATAGTACTGGAGGTTTTGGCCAGAGCAATTAGTTAAGAAAAAGAAATAAAGGTATCCAAATTGGAAAGGAAGAAGTAGAACTCTCACTGTTTGTGATGACATGATTCTATAGATAGAAAACCCTAAAGAATCCACCAGAAAACCATTAGAAATAATCAACAACTACAGCAAAGTTGCAGGATAGAAAATCAACCCACAAAAGTCATTTGCATTCTATTCACTAATAATGAACTAACAGAAAGTCAAGAATACAATCCCATTACAATCGCAACAAAAAGAATAAAATATCTAGGAATAAATTTAACCAAGGAGATGAAAGATTTATACACTCAAAACTATAAGATGTTATTGAAAGAAATCAAAGAAGACATAAGGAAATGGAAAGATAGCCTATGCTTATGCATTGGAAGAATAAACATAGTTAAAATGTCCATATTACCTGAAGCAATCTACAGACTCAGTGCAATCCCAATCAGAATCCCAATGACGTTCTTCATGGAAATAGAACAAAGAATCCTAAAATTTATATGGAACAACAAAAGACCCCGAATAGCCAAAGCAATACTGAGGAAAAAGAGCAAGGCTGGAGACATCCCAATCCCTGACTTCAAAATATGCTACAAAGCTATAGCAACCAAAACAGCATGGTACTGGCACAAAAACAGACACAGATCATTAGAACAGAATTGAAAGCCCAGAAATAAAACCACACATCTAAGGACAGTTAATCTTCGACAAAGGAGCCAAGAACATACAATGGAGAAAGGAAAGGCTCTTCAATAAAAGGTGCTGGGAAAACTGGACAGCCACATGCAAAAGAATGAAAGTAGACCATTATCTTACACCATACACAAAGATTAACTCAGAATGGATTAAAGACTTGAATCTAAGACATGTAACCATAAAACTCCTAAAAGAAAATATAGGCAGTACACTCTTTGACATTGGTCTTAGCAGCATCTTTTCAAATACCGTGTCTCCTCAGGCAAGGGAAGCAAAAGAAAAAATAAACAAACGGGACTACATCAGATTAAAAATCTTCTGCAAGGCAAAGAAAACCATGAAGAAAATGAAAAGAGAACCCACCAACTGGGAGAAAATATTTGCCAATCATATATCTTAAAAGGGGTTAATTTCCAAAATACATAAAGAACTCACACAACTCAACAACAAAAAACAAAACAAGCCGATCAAAAAATGGGCAGAGGATATGAACAGACATTTCTCCAAAGAAGACATACAGATGGCTAATAGGCACATGAAAAGATGTTCAACATCACCAATTATTAGGGAAATGCAAATCAAAACTACAATGAGATATCACCTTACACCTGTAAAGATGGATATAATTAACAAGACAAAAAATAACAAATGTTGGAGAGGATGTGGAGAAAAGGAAACCCTCATACACTGCTAGTGGGAATGCAAACTGGTACAGCCACTATGGAAAACAGTATGGAGATTCCTCAAAAAATTAAAAATAGAAATACCATATGACCTGGCTATCCCACTTCTGGGTATTTATCCAAAGAACTTGAAATGAACAATACAAAGAGACTTATACACCCATATGTTCACTGAAGAATTATTCACAATAGCCAAGATATGGAAACAACCCAAGTGCCCAATGACTGATGCATGAATAAAGAAGATGTGGTATATATGTACAATGGAATAGTACTCAGCCATAAAAAGACAAAATCATCCCATTTGCAATAACATGGATGGAACTTGAGGGCATTTTGTTAAACAAAATAAGCCTCTTTTGTTAATTTTTGTTAATTTTTTTTAAATTCGGCAGAGAAAGATAAATACCTTATGATTTCACTCATACATGGAAGATAAACACACACAAGGATAAGGAGAACAGGTTAGTGGTTACCAGAGGGGAAGGGGATTGGGGGGAGGGTGAAAGAAGTAAAGGGGCACACATGTAGGATGATGGATAAAAACTAGACTATTGGTGGTGAGCATGATGTAGTCTGTGCAGAAATTGGTATATAATAATGTGAAAAAAAAAAAAAAGAATGAGGGGCTGGCCCCGTGGCCGAGTGGTTAAGTTCGCACGCTCTGCTTCAGGTGCCCAGGGTTTTGACGGTTCCGATCCTGGCCACGGACATGGCACTGCTTATCAGGCCATGTTGAGGCAGCATCCCACATGCCACAACTAGAAGGACTCACAACTAAAATATACAGCTATGTACTGGGAGGATTTGGGGAGAAAAAGCAAAAACAGAAAAAGATTGGCAACAGTTGTTAGTTTAGGTGCCAATCTTTAAGGGAGAAAAAAAAAGAATGAGCTCTTGGAAATTAAAAACATTATTGCTAAAATTAAAAAATCAATAGATGCTAGAAGATAAAATGGAAAAAATTTCCTGGAAAGGAGAGGAGAAAGACAGTGAGATTGAAAATAAGAAATATGTAGGATCTAATCCGGGAGGCCCAACACTTGACCCATGGTTGTTCTGAATGGGAACCCAGAGAGAATGGAGGGGAGAAAGCTATTCTTAAAATACAAGAAAATGCTCCAGAGCTGAAGGATGAAAGTTGAAACTATTACTTAAAATCCCATTAAGTACCCCAAACAATGAATTAAAAAATGGCTTATATCAAAGCCTATTATCATGAAATTTCAGAGCCCCAGGGATAAAAGACAATCCTAAAAGCTTTTAGAGCAGAAAGAAAAGGAGCATCTACAAAGGAATGAGAATCAAAATGGCATCCAGCTTGTCAACAGTGGTACCATACACTAGAAGATAATGGTGTGTGTCTTCAAAATTGTGATGGAAAATAATTTTCAACCTAGAATTCTGCATTCAGCTAAACTATCCATTGAATATGAGGAGAAAATGAAGACATTTTCATATACACAAAGATGCAGACAACTCCTTGTCTTAGGATGTGCTTAAGTAGAATCCGGCATGAAACAAAAGGGAAGAAATCACCGGATGCAGGAAGCAGTACAATCAACTGGGTAGAGCAGTGGAGGAGCGTTCCAGGAGAAACTGCACAGGACCAGACAGTAACTGGTGCAGCCTGGAGGCAAGGCCTTGAGTAGGGGGCCTTCAGGAAAGAGAAGACTCGATACAATGCCTGATAGTATGAAACATTTGGAAATTATTGGAATACGTTGATGTCAGAAAGACAGTAGGAAATTAGAAAAGCAATTAGAGACATCAGACAAAACACAAAGCTACGAGGAGGGGAAATGGAGTCGTGGTTCACTCCTTCGCCTTGCAGAGGACATGTGTACTGTGTCACAAGGATGTAAACTACCGATTATGGATTTAACAAAAATAGTGAAATAACTCTATTAGGAGATGTGGACAGGTGAGGAGGGGACAGCCCAAGAGAGTTAAATATCCATTAATCTTAACACCGCAATCAATAGAGAACATCAACAGTGGATAAATCAAGAAATAGTAATAGAAGCATATCATCTGGAACTGTGGAAGTAACCAGTAGAAGAAATAGCTTAAAAAGTTAAAAATGCTGGCGTCTCGGGAGCAGGAATGGGGATGGGAAGAGCTAGCGAAAAGGACCATTGTTTTCCCTTTTTTAAAATGCAATTTAAAAAGCATGTGCGTGTATTACTTTGATAAAAGTAAAGCCAATGATAAAAATCAACTCAAGCTGAGGTCTGAGAAAAACAATATGTAAATGGCATTTCGAAGCCAATGTGTTTGTGATTAAGACAGCTATGCTTTACAACTGTAGACAGTTTTTTAAAATTTCAAGTCCTCTGACAAATGAAAAATGGCTTCCTTAGAAAAGATGAACCTGCACCTAGCAAAAGTGAGCTTCTATCCATTTCCAGAAGAAAATTCATTGCTCATTATGAAAATACATATAGGGTGTCTCTATCAACCTACAACCTGAGTTGTTAAAGTTAAAATTTAACAGTTTAAAACTTTACAAAGACCATGAAAAGCCTTTATAATGCTATAAATTCTAACCTGGGTGGAGGCATGAAGTCTACACAAATTCTGGCTCCCTTCAACTTCAAGTAACTCAGTATGTAAATCCTTAGGAATCAAGATGACTCCTAAAAGTGAAATACTTTCACCTTTGTAGAAAAAGCAGTTGAGCAGAATGTAGGTCGGTAAGAAAGGGAGTCTCAGTTCCACCCAGCATGCACGTACACCCAATACGGCCCCAAAGGCTTGGGGCTGTCCGAGAAGTTGCAAGGGCTGAAGAAGTCGGCAGGAATAGATGTTCCTCTCTGCCAAAGGGAGCCCGTCTTGGCTCCAACACCACGAACATCACAAGGTGTATCAGTTAGATTGGTCAGCCATAATAAAATACCACAGACTGGGTGCTCAAACAACAGAAATTAAGTTTTGCACAGTTCTGGAGGCTAGAAGTCCGAGATCAAGGTGCTGGAAGGTTTGGTTTCTCCTGAGGCCTCTCCTTGGCTTGCAGAGGGCCCTCTTCTCTGTGTGCACACACGCTGGTATCTCTTCCTCTTCTTATAAGGACACCAGTCTTACGGGATTAGGGCCCCACACTTTTGCCTCATTTAACCTTAATTACCTCTTTAAAGGCCCTAGCTCCAAGTATAGTCACATTAGGGGTTAAGACTTCAAGCATGAATTTAAGGGGCAGGGGACACAATTCAGTCCATAATACAAGAGATGGGCAAAGAGCCCTTCTAGAATATGTTCTGTTTGACTCTGGTGGGAGCCAAGTGACCAAATGACCCTTCTTCCAAAATGCATATATCTCAGAGCCTCCTGCCGAAGAACACACATCAGCCAAACCTGGAACCATCCACAATGCCAGGCGCTGGAAGCGACAGCTCTCGACGGCCAGCTGTCAGTGTCTGTCAACAACCTCAGGCTGCCACAGAGAAGAGCTCCCGAGAGAGGGGTACTGCATGATGGGGTCATGGTATGTGTTTCCAAAAACACACATCGAATTTAACAAGTTCCAGCGATTTGAATGAGTCAACATATTAAGGCATAGGAAACTGACTGGAACAGGGTCTCCTGTTTCTGTTTTCCAAAGAAGGACTCTCTAAGCCGGGTCACAACTCTGAAATTGGAGGAGGAATCTCCAGTTCCCTGGTAAAGTTTCCTACAGAGACGAATGGATCTTAGACAAGAACACTTGGGAGCATACTTGGTGACCAGAGATAGTGCAGGAAAGGAAAAATATTCATGTATACTATATAACTTAGCTGTGAGAGTGTTTAAACGGTACACAGAATATTAATCTAACCAAACTAAGATTAACTCTAGTGGGAGGTTCATGGATGAGAAGGGAGATGTGTACAATTGACCAGAAAGTAGGAAAGAGACCTAAATCCCCATCTCTCATAGAGAAAGTTTGATAAATCCTCATCTTTGAGAGAGGGAAGTCAATAAATGAAGCCTAAAACAGAAAAATCATGAATTAGCAATACAAATATGTTATTTAGAAACACAGAGTAAATCCAGAGATAACCAGCTAAAAAGGAGAGAGTGATTGCCTGCGGGAAGGGGAAAGAAAGAGATGGAGAAGGGGTCTGCTGCTTTGTTTTATTTTTTAAATAATATACCTTATAGAACTAGTTGACACTTTAAACTTTGGGCATGTATGACTTTGATTGAAGATAAACAAATAATATTGTAAAGGGAAAAATGAAAGAAAAACAAGTCATGCTGACCAAATTTCATTTGTCCTAAGATGATGATATAGAAAAGGCAGCAGCCACAGACCCAAGAGTAGTAACAGAGACAGCAATCACGATAAGGCAGCGTTCATCAGTTAATGATTTGTCGAGAAAGTTCATTCATTCAATCAGCACTTATGGAGCACCCACCACATACCAGGCCACAGTAATCATGACAGTCAAGGCGCCTGCTCTCATAGGTTTTATATTCTAATGGGGTAGATAGAAAAACACAAACAATCAAATAAATAAGATTATTTCCTATAATGTTGAGTGCTTTGAGGAAAATAAAGAATAATAGGCTAGAGAGTAACTGGGTGGGAGGATTGGTTATTTAGACTGTGTATTCAGGCATGGCCTCTTTAAAGAAGTGAAGTTTAAGCTCAGACCTGAGCAATGAATAGGTGGCCATGGGAAAGGCAGAGGTAACAGAATGTGCAAAGGCCCTGAGGTAGGCAAAAACTTGGTGCATTTGGGGAATAGTCAGGAGGCCAGTGTGACTGGATTGTAGTGAGCAAGAAAGGGAGCATGCAATGAGTTATATGAAGTAAGCATGTGAGGTAGGTTTTATTCTCAGTTTGACAGGAAGTCACTGGGGAATTTTCAGCAGAATAGTGATAGGATCTGATTTACACTTTTAAAACATCAGACTGGTTTCTGGTAAAGGTCGGATTGGGGCAAGGGATGGAAAGAGGAGGCAAGAGTGGGACAGGAAGTTTAGTTTGGAGACTCTTGCAGAATTTGGGACAGAGTGGAGACTGGAGATAGAGAACAGTGGGCAGATTTGGGTGGGAATCTTAATTTAAGTAGAGATCTAAAGGGAAATTAGGAGGTTGATGGGGGAGCCTGAGAGGGAGGGGGAAAGAAGGAAGAAATTCTACTTCTGCAGCCCTTCTTCCCAAAGTCCCAGGCTCCCTGTGACATATGTGAACCTGAAGCTCTGGTCAGGAGTGGCTGAGGGACCTGAGTGATTATGCAGGGAATAAAGACTTGCCAAATTGCTTTAAACTCAGCCCGTCTCCATCCTGGCTTTCACCACACTTGACGGGAACGTGTAACTGAGCTTGTAAATAACTGTGCTTGGAGGCAGAGCTGGGAATTACGCCCCTCTAGACAGCTATTCAGAGGCTGAGAGAATAGGGCCCACTCGCTGTAATGCTATGCATTAAAAAGCACTTATGCTGCTAAAACCAGCATTAGAATTGCACATAAACATTGCTGTCATGCTCTTAATGGGACTCTGGAGTCCAAGTGGGACTCTCAGAGTCTGCAGAGGGGAGAAAAGCCATCTCAGGCAGTGCAATGATCTCTCCCCCACGGCCCACCCAGCAACACTGCCTCTCTCTTGTGGAGAATCCTCTCCATAAATGGGGAGAAAAATGAACTTATTTCCAAGCCAAGATTAAACTGGGTCCACACTGCATGGAGATGATGGGTCTCCGAGAGAAGAGAAATGAAACCAAGCCAAGAAAGTACATTCATTCAGAGGTGGCAGGTGGGGCTGTCCAGGTGTTCCTGGGAGCGACATGCAGCTCCTGGCACAGTGCCCAACACCTAGCAAGCTGTCAGTGAATGAACAGACGGACGGATGGATGAATGAATGAATGTGAGATCCATATACTTCCAAATTCTAGTCTCAATAACCCTTTATTCATTCAGTTTCTGTTTAAGAATCAAATGAATCTGCTGGGGCAAGTCTCCACAAAAGGCCACGGGGGTCAGGTGTGGGCAGCTGGCAGTCACCTGTGAATTGGTGCTGCATACAGACTGTATCTATCCCACTCCGGTAATTCCTCCTCTAATGTGGTCTGAAGTCTAAATTATCCAATACGGAGGAGAAGGAAGTGAGTCCAGATCAAGCTGTCGTCTGGAGTATCTCCACTGGACCACAGTTCACCCTATGAAAATCACTGCTGGGGTTACCTAGCTGTTCAGGTAATTGTCAACTCTCAAATTTACCCGCTTCCTAAGGAAGTGACATGAGATAATTCTGAAACCTCAAGGCCCAGATCGGAGGGAAAAAGACCTTGGACTAAGAACGCTGTTCTGGTGTGAGACCAGACTTCATGTACTGTCTCCCATTCCTCATCCGTAAGAAGGAATCAAATCACAACCAGGCTTGAAAGGATGCCACAAGGATAAATAAATCAATGTGTAAGAGCACTCTACTTCAGGTCCAAAGTATGTGAAACTCATGGAAGAGAAAAGAATTGTCAAAAACAAAGTCCCTTTCAATTCCTGAAACAGCTGTCCTGAGGTTTTGTCACTAGAAAATTCTTTGCTGGACTTCATCTCCACTTAATCCCTCACTAAAGGCTGTATTTGCTTTTAGTGCCAGTAGGAATCTTATTCAACATCTAGTTATCGGTAACGTGTATATTGCTCTACAACAAATTAAAAACAACATACATTTAGGAAGTGTGCACCTTTAAGAAAAAGGCCTGATGTTAGCTAGAAAAGAGATGGAAAACTCAACCAAGAATCAGACATAAGCTTGTCCAACCTCATGTTATATTTGTGTATCTAAAAGGGATACAAAAGAAAAGAAAAGGAGACGGCAAATTATATCACCACTTGGCAATAGCAAGCAAGACATGGTTAAGTAATATTGCTGGTCCTTCCTTCCCAGAGACAAAAAAGCCCAACAAACTTTTCAGAAACTTAGCCATAAAAAAGTCTAAAATCACAAAGTTCTAGGCATTTCTGTGGGGCATTTCTGGAAATCTTCTCTGTCTTGATCTGGATGGTGGTTACATGGGTATATGCTTGTATAAAAAGTAAATGAGCCATTAGTTTAAGATTTGTGCACTTACTATACGTATGTTCTACCCCAGTTAAAAAAAAATCCTAGGCAGTGAAGGATTAAATTGAGGAAAAATCCATTTACATGGAATATCTTCCTTCCCAGTGTTGCCAGATAAGTGAAGGATCATTTTGCTTCTCAGACATATTAATAATGAAAGTAGACACCACTGATGGAGCATTTACTATGTACTGTACCCTATGCTAATCATCGGATAATTAGCTCACTTAATCTTCACAAATTCCATGTTCTTAATAAGAACTGAGGTTCAGAGAAGCTAAAGCATAAGATGTATAACAACAGAAAACTATATCTGGGATGCTGATCCATCTGTCTTCTGTATCCCCAGTGCATAGACTGACATCTGGAATATGGTAGGTACTCAACGAATATTTGCGAAATGAAAAGTCCTTTCTACAATGTCATATAACTAATATTGCAAGATTCAGATTTGGGCCTTGAGTCTGACTCCACAGCCCAAGTTTTTAACCGTTCCATGATATCCTCCTCAAATAAAACTCCTGAGTCTGTACGTTAGTCTGAAACAATTGTAAACCAACTTTAGGAATACCTAGTTGAGATAAACCATACCCACAAAAGACTGTATAAAACATAGCTATAGGTTTAAGGAATGACAGTAAAATGAACACCTATATGTCCACTACAGTTAAGAAATATAATGTGATCAGTACCTTAGGAGGCCTGCGAGTGCCTTCTTTGACTGCATCTTCCTGCCCAGATTGCTAGAGGTGTCTATAGCTGAATTTTTTTTAATCACTCCTTTGCCTTTCTAAATTGTCTTAATACCTGTTGGTATCCTTAAACCACATAGCGCTTTGTTTTGCCTGTTTTTGAACCATCCATGACAGATGACTTTTTCACTGCTCTCACTACATTGGTCTTTACCTGAATGAGTCATCAGTCCATTAGTTTCTTCATTCCTCTACTCCATCAGCCCCCTTCTATTTCATTCATGTCTCTGACACAAGAAGCACTCAAAGTCCCATCAGGTGCCATATTATTGTGGAGTGATGTCAATTTGGTCATTCTTCCTCCTGAAACCCAAAATATTAGTCACTACCAATATTCCTCATGTATGGTAGTGTTGGGGGGAGGGGGAGGAGATGCAATTAATTAATGTAGAGAAGAGTTTCTATAGTCCCTATTTCTACAGCTGGTCCTGAGGTCCATGTTGATAAGCAAAGATACCAAGGCATCTGGTGTTCTTGCTGCTTCTGAGGTCCACTTAGCAGGGGTCTGGTTAGCACAACGTCACTAATGTATTGAAGCAGGGTGATGTTCTGCGTTAAGATCGAAATCCACAGCTGCTGTACCCGGGTGGCCTTGGGGACTAGTCTAGGAGACTTACCACCTCTCTGGGTCTCACTTTGGCGTGATTCCCTCTAATCCCACCTCTCCAAACTAAAGGAGGGGCTGTCACTTTCAGCCAAAGGTGTGAGGGGTGAGTGTGGGTAAAGCAGCTCAGAGTGTCTTTTATCCCAGCTGTGGGGGCAGGATAAACTGGTTCTGGGAGTACCTATCTCAGTCTTTCTATCTTGCACTCAGACAAGTCATTTTTGAACTTAAGAGCCATAATTTGCAGCCATTGTCCAAGTGGTTTCATAGTGACCTCTTGTCCCAGAGGGGCATCTGATTTTCGTCTAACTGGGTTTACTGGGATAAGGAAAAGTCCCTCAGGGTATGAGGGGAAGTTCGCTGAGTGCCGAGCAGGTGGGAGTGGCAGGAAGCACATCAATGAACTCTTTGAAATATTATCCAAACCGTCTCTCTCATTTGCACGTCACCTTCCAGAGGTTGCTCTCCTTTTTCTTCCCCATTCTCAGCCAAATTTGGTGAAATCTCTTCATTTCCTCATCTGCCATTCACTCTTCAACCCACTCCATTCTGACTTCCACAACATCTTTCCACCCGACAGCCCCCTCTGAGTTGACTAGGACCTCTATGTCATCCAGTGGACATAGTTCAATCCTTCTCTTACTTGCCCTCTCAGCAGCAGCCTTTCTTTTTATTTTTTAAACATTGGCTAACTGAGCTCACATCTGTTGCCAATCTTGTTTTTTTTTTTGTTTTTTTCTTCTTCCCAAATCCACCCAGTATATAGTTGTATATTTTAGTTGTGGGTCCTTCTAGTTGTGGCATGTGGGACGCCGCCTCAGCGTGGCCTGATGAGTGGTGCCTTATCTGCACTCAGGATCCAAACCAGCGAAACCCTGGGCCTCCGAAGCGGAGCGCGTGAACTTAACCACTGAGCCACAGAGCCGGCCCCTCAGCAACCGCCTTTCACTGTTCACTTGTGTTGGACTGTTTCTGTTTGCTTCTCCAGGTCCATTCTTCATCCTCTCCACCCAGCCCCAAAGTGCTGACTTCTAAGGGTTATATCAACAGGCCCCCTACCTTCTGACTAACAGTTAGGTTTGGTCAATGAAAATCCAGGCAGGAGGTCGGAGGGAGGGAGGAGAGAAAGGTCAGGGTATATATTCTCCTGACTTTTGCCCCACCAGGCTCCAGTTTGGCAATTATTGTGCAGCCCACTCTGACAGCTACAGCTTTCCTTGATTCAGGTAACCCCTCTATCCATGTGCCCCTTTTGGCCCAGTGGTGATAAGACTGACCTGTTGCTGGCCCTGGGGTGTGTCAATATCACTTGGCTTATTGGTTTTCCTTAACATTGCTCACTCCTTTGCAAATAATCTCTTCATTAAACTCTTTAATCATCTCTTTTTCACGTGGCAATATATATCAATTTCCTCTTTCTTGAAATGCATTTTTCACCTGGCCTCCATGACACCTCACTCTCCTGTCTTTGTGCAACCTTTCTGTCCACTCCTTCTCTGTCTCCTTGGTAGGTTTCATCTATTTCACTAAATGGTAAATTTCAGAATTCCATAAGTCCTCAGCCTTCTTTTCTTCCTACTATATTCCCTTCCAAGACATTTTCTTCAATATCCACATCTTCAATAACTACCTATAGGCCAACAATTCGTAAATGTGTATCTCTGGCCATACACCTGTCCTTTGAGATCCAGACTCGTGCAGTCATCCAGACTTCCTTTTTACTATAGTTTCATTCATTAAATCAATGAATTTTTTCCAGAGCCTGTTAGATTCCTGACCTTATTTTAGATGCATTCTTGTATGTTTAAAAGGACCTCAAACTCTACTTGTCCAAACTGAATCCATGATTTCTCATCCCTTCCCCCAACCCTCTTTCTCTTCCAGTGTTCCCTACCTTAGCGAGTGGTACCAACACCATCCATCCAGTCCTACAACCAGAAAACCTAGGAAACCTCTCTGATGGCTGTTTTTTTCTCATTCTCCACAGCTAACTCACCATCAAATCCTATCAAATTGTCTCCTAAATATCTCTTGAGTCTAACTAATTTTCTCTATCTCTACCACCCCTACCATAGCCCAAGCTGCCATCATTTCTTACCTGAACAGCCCTAGCTGCAGTCGTCTATTTCCTGGTCCCTACTCCAATAAATAGTAAATTTTTGAGGCACAAATCTGATCACGCTAGACCCAGCTCCTGCCTAAGATCTTCTAGTACCTTCTGCTTCACTTATACACTATGTGTGAGGCCGCTTCCTGCCCACCTCTCCAGCCTATTCTCAAACCACACTCTCCCCAGCACTCCGTTCTTTAGACCCTCTTGTCTTCCTTCATTTTCTAGAATCGATATGTTTCTCCTTCTACAGAAACTTGATCCTTGCTAGTTGCTTTGTTTAGAATTCTTTCCCTGCATGCTCCACCTGGCTCAATAGCAAATTTTTAAGTTTTAGCCCTCAACTAAAATGTCAATTCCTCAAAGATGGCTTCCCTGGTCCCTTTTTCAAAACAGTATCACCCTGTCATTGACTCTCACAGCACTAGCTACCTTTTCTCCATACCACGTATCACAGTGGTAATTTTACATTTACTTGTGGGCTGTTTTGAATAATAGACTGTGGCTATACACAGTCTGAGGGACTGAGGGACCACATGTGTTTTATTCAACATCATATTCCCCAGTGCCTGGCATATGACAGGTGCTCAATAAATATTTGTAGAATGAAGGGGTAAAGGAAGAGTTTCATTGAGAGTAAGGCTTGCTATAGTAAGAATAAGACCCGGCTTATATCAGTGTCATGTCTCACTTAAGCTGTTTCTCAGAGGCTTTGGAAGAAGTCAGAAGGTTTAATAAACGTTGGTGCCCCATGGCAATAACCTTGGCCCATGAGATGATTCTGAGTGATGTTCACTTTGCTCATCCAACAGCCCAAAGCTTCAGAAGGAGAATATTTTGTCACTTAATCTCCCAAAAACAGACCATATTGACAAAAAATGTATATTATTTAGTGATTTAATCACCTTCTTCAATTTTATGTTATTAGAATCGTAAAATACTGAACTTTAAATAAGAATTCAATTAGAACAAGATTTGAAGAAATTGAAATATCAAGTTATGATCAGGCCCTAATCTTTGACTACTTAGTATCAATCACAACTGGGTCTAATTTATTTCTCTTTAAGACTCAACCAGGACTTTTCAAGAGAATTCCCTAAAGGGCCTCCCTTCACATTGATGTTTGCCCACGGTGCGTTAAGAACTATAGAAGTCTGGCCAAACCTGTATCAGAAAACTTGGAAGGCAATACATGATAATCTTTCACCTCTAATTTGACTTCCTTCTAACTTAATCAGAAGAGATCAGAGTTTCCCTTCTAGGAAGCCAATTATTAGTGCTGGCCAGCATTTACTGAGCACTTACCATCTGCCCAGCAATGTCCCAGCACTTCACACAGATTTTCTCCTTTAACGCTTCCAATAGGTTTTTAAGGTAGGTATGAGTAACATTTCCATTTTCCGGATGGGGAAATTGAGGCTCAGGACATTATAGCTGTAATTGGTCCCCAAACCTTACAGCTAGTAGTTATTGGGGCCAAAAGTCAATCCCACAAACCCTTGCTCTGGGACTCTTGCTCTTGAACTCATTGACTGAGTTCTTGCATCCTTTGTGATAGATGCTGAGAAGACATTCTTTTCAGTGCATCTGCATGCATCCTCTCTAGCATGACATCCTATGGGATGTTTCTAGTTGGAGAGATTTATTTTTCCACTCTCTTTTGCTTTAATTATAAGTGTTTTGAGGCATTTATGAACCTTGTAAAAATGCCTTGATAAAATCCAGCCAATCAAGGGATGCATAAAAATAAAGAACTAAAAATAGAGAAGTCATAATAAACAAACTCGTGTTGGACATTGAATCCATTAAATATAAACTAAGACTGGAAAACTGTGGGAACTATGGTTGTACACCTTGAGGAAGTAATAACAAGTACAAATGGATATGGAAGGTGGAGGAGACGCTAGGAGAAAAAATAGGAAGGTTAATCTCCTCAGCTTTTACACCAATGAGTCAATCAGTGCTGCCTGAAATTTAAGCATCTAGTTTATTTAAAAAGGTTATGATTCTAGCTCTAAAAGTGCTTCTTGATCTTTGCTCTCAATCTTGGCACTATATTTTAGCAAATCTCTTGTAGCGAAGAAGCATTGATCTAAAGTTCAGGTATTTCTGCAGTTTCAATTTGGTTTCTCATTCTTCTTGAAATTCAGTTAAATTTCTATGTAATTCTTTTCTTAAAATTAGTATGTAGGATTATTTTACCTTTATAAAAATATTGTTCCTGCTCATTCTCTCTCTGTCACTCCTAAGGAAGTGTCAGCAATGAAGTTTATCTATTTTAACAGTGATTATTTCAGAGTGGTGGAGTTGGGGGACATTTTCCTACCTCTCCACAATTCCGTTTTCACAGCTAACAACATTAACAATAATACCTTACCATCAGATAACACCTAGTCCCCAACTGTCTCCAAAGTGTTTTATTCAAACCAGGATCCAATGAAGGACCACACATTGCATTTCATCGTTATGCCTAGTAAGTTTCCTTTAATGTAGAACAAGCTTCTTCCTCTTTGTTTTCCTTCACCAGAATTTGTTGAGACCAGGCTAACTGTCCTTGAGAATGCACCGCCTTATGGACCTTTGATCCCTTGTGCTATTGTTTCACTTGTTCCCCCAGCCCCTGTATTTCCAGTTAGAACAAAAAGCTTGATTAGATGTAGTCTAAATAGTTTTGGCGAGAATGTCATAGCTGAGGTTGCCCTTCATATTTGCTTCCTGACAGAAGGCATGTACCGTCTGGTTGTCCCACTGCTACTGATGCTGAGAGAGAGCACTGATCCCTCCTTTGTAAAGTCACCCTTTCCCCCTTGTAGTCCAGGGGGCAATGTCTGGCACCAGACAACTATCCCCTTCAGGTTTTAGGATCCATTGACGATCCATGCCTGAATCATTTCTCTTATTTGGGATTGCAAAGTAGTGATGCTCTAGTTCTGTGGGTCCATCGATTATTAGCTGGGGTTTTAGTGTAAAGAAAAATATTCTCTCATCATCTGGGGCTGGTTGGTTACCCAGGAATGCAGCTTCCACTTGAAAGAAAGGCTAGCCTCATTCTTTCCCACTAATTACAAACTTTACAAGTAAGGAGTTGATATAATAGCCTCTTTGGTGGTGACAAATCTCTTTTTTTGGCCTTTTTTCTTTTGAGTATCATTAAAGACTTACGGAATTTGATGTATTCAATTTACAGTTATCATGTATTTGATGCGTAAATTGTCCCAACTGAGACCCGTAGGAAACCCTGCAAGCTGATGCCTGTATCCTTTCAACACAACCCCATTTTTTCTTTGAAAGCTTGCTTGCTTTCTGGCTCAAGGGACTTGGTTTTTAGGGAGTAAATTCCATTCATTCTCCCCAGGTATTGAGAGGAGAAATTTACTCAAATAGGTGTATCTGATGCACACCTTTTACATACTAGCCCTAAGCTGGGTACTGTGGAAGAACAAAGAAAGGTGTGTCCCTTATGAACTGCTGAGAAGCCCATACTCTTGCTGCAGAGATGACTGGCACCAAGCACAGGGAGGAGACAGTGGAGGACAGCATTTGTTCTAGGTTGACTGTCCATCAAGCACACGAGTCCAGGCATAATCAGGTGGAAGGAGGAAGCTCTGACACTGGCATCGGGGGCCAGCCCAGGGCTGGCAGGGGTAGGCCATCTCCTGCCTCAAACTCCACCCCTGGAACAGCACTCTGGCAGGTGCTGGGGTTGTGTGAGAGCTTGGCTTTGGAGCGCAGTACAAGGTTTCCAGGAGTGGGAACCTGGGGTGGGGTTTGAGGGGTGAGCTCGTGTGCCACTTTACCTGAAATCTCACAGACTGGCAGAGGGCATGTTCTTAGTGGCCACTGATTGGCTCGGGTAATGGTTTGTACCACATCTGTCTCTCTCTCTTCCCACTACACGGTTGGCTGCAAATGAGCAGCAGCTGCCTTGCTCACCTACCTGGGCTCAGAGCCTCACACTATACCCTGTACATCAACACCTATTTGATGCAAGCAAAAACTTTAAAAACCATTGAGTTTAGAATTTGAAGGAGTCAAGAGGAGAGGCAGAGCTTATTTTAGGCAGAAGACTACAAACTTGACATTGCAGTAGGCTCAGGGTTAAGTATGAGAGAAGATGTAACACAAAAGAATTAGATGATACCTATAAAGAACTTAGCTTTGTGCCCAGCAGGTAGTAAGACCGGGTAAATGTTGTTAAAGACAGGAAGGCATCTGTCTTTGCCGGGTACTTGCTTGTGCTTCATTGGATAAGTTACTTCACCTCCCTGAGACGCAGCCACCTCATCTATAAAATGGGGACCCATAACTGTACCAGCTTCACAGGGTTGATGTGAGGATTCAACAAGATAATGCATGCAAAGTGCTTAATCCAGAGCCTCGCTCCAAGTTGCCTTTCACATGCATCAGCTGCTTCTCTTTTTCCTGGCAGGAGGCGATGTTGCATGTGGTCAACTGTGTCAGGTGCTGCAGAGAACTTCAGAAAGACAGGAAAGGGAAAGAGCCTTTGGAGTTGGAGCAGCTGTCCTGGGTAAGTCTGAGGAGAGTGGCTTCATTACAGTGGTGGGAAATAAAGAGATACGTTTGGTCATGAGCGAGAAAGAGAAATGAAAATGGCAATTAGGACACTCATCGACAAGTTTAGCTGGAAACAAAAGATTTAGACTGGTAGGTAGAAGGCACAGCAAAAATAAGGTGGGGAGGGGTTGTTGGTTTAAGTAGAGGGATGACCTTTATCTATTTGAAGGACGAAAGGAAGAATCCAGAACAGAAGGGAAAAATGAAAATGCTGGAAAGAGGAGCAACCAATGAGGGTTCAGTGAGAGCTTGAAACAGACACATCCGCCCTTCCTACTGTTTATCCCGGAGCTGGAAAAGGGAATAGACTTTCCGACTCAAACGCCTTCCTAGTTCTTCCGTTAAAACCCGGCAAGACAATCCGTGAAGCCTTGAGCCCTGCCTGTGCCCTGTTGGCCATGTGACCTTGCTCTGGTTACTGAGCCTCTCTGAAACTGCTTCCCCTCCTTACAGGGAAGATAATACTGCCAACCTGGCAGGGGTGTCTTAAAAATTAGAGATAATGCGTATAAAACACCTGCGACTTAGCAGGTGCTCAGTAATGGTAGGTACAACATTATTAGTAGATCATATTTACACTGCAGTCTCCAATTTTATAAGGGATTTTCTTGAAATGAAGGTACTTATTATCAAACATGTATTTGAAAAATTATCTAAAGGGGTCTTGTAAGGGACAACTTTTACGTAAACACAACATATTCCATACTGGAAGGTTGAAGAAGGCGATAAGTTCAGGTTAGCAGCATCGCCAAGTAACTTGGGTACCCAGTTGTCCTGCGCAAATATAGGCACATTGAATACAGGGTGATTCCTCAGTGTAAAGTAGGAATGGATTGGGAGAGGGCCAGAATAACTGTAATAATAATTCTCTCCCTCCTTTTGCTCCTCCCCGCTCCTCCTCTTCCTTCTTCTTCTTTTCTTTCTTCTTCTTATCTCCTCCTCCTTCCCCCACTCCTCTTCTTCATCATCATCATCATCATGGAATATGATCAGAACTAGGGTTCTACTTAATGGAAGTTTCTCATTAATTGTGGTGGATCAGATAACGCTTGTCATTTCCACGTTTGTCAAACATCTTTCTGCAACACATGAACCCTCTATATTGTCTAGTCAGTGTCATCGTGGAATGTAATTGGATCTCTCTTTGATGATTCGGGATCCTACAATGCCACAGGGTGGTCATTACAAACATTAACAGGCAGTACAGTTCTGTAAGGAGAATGAAGAAGGTTGAAGGAATTGGACTGAATTAGTACTGAACCCAACATATAACCTCTTTATAAAGACTCGTTTTCACATATTTCTTCTAAAAGCAATTCTGGCTTGCAACTACAGTTTGTTGTGTTCTGATTAATCTAATCAGAGGGTCAAAGGGGCTCCCTAAGTAGTGTTTATTTTTCTTAAGCCCCATGAGTATTCCGTGGAAGTCCATTCTGTTTTCTGCCAGGCTCAGGGTTCATTTGGTTTCTTCCAAATGAACTAGCTAGTTTCTTCCCTAACTTATCATCTGTCCTCTCCTGCCTCTTTATTGAATATACATCAGTGCAGTGAAGCAAAATTCAAATATCAGCTCAGTGTTCCTGTTTAGATGCCCAATTATGCAACAATTGTATTTTTTCTTGTGAGATGTTTTATACCAGGGTAAGTCAAGTCACGCAGCATGCCAGTTCACCCATGGTACAGTGTTGCCACATTATTGTCTAATTGGAAAAGGTTTTCTATTAGGTCTGATATATTAATAATGCATCATGTAAACATAGTTTCCAACAACTCTCACACGGTATGTTTCCAAAGTTTATTCAAGATCTCAAGAGACATGAGCACAGGCCCTGCAAATTGTCTACCCCAAAGCCTCTTGAGATCTTTGGTCACCTGGGAGCCCCATCAGCCTGGCAGTGAAAAAGCACTAAGAAGACAAAATATCATTTGTGCCTGTAGTTGGGAAAATGCAACTTTACTTTGGGATAAACCTGCAGCATTCCTTGTGCCCACAAGATGGCACTAATGCCCCAGGACATTAAGGCAATCACGTGGAAGGCACTGGGCAGTTGTAGCAGAGCCTGAGCTAAGAGAATGTTTTAGATGCTGGTGAAAAGCTAAAGGACACTGAGCACAGGAGTGAAGAAGGTTGCACAGGAAGTCTAGGAAATTTAGGAAATCTGGGTCAGCTTCCAATTCAAGGGTTGTGTTCGTAGAAATACTATACTTTTATACATCTACATTCTAGTCACTTCTTGAGAAGGAGGATGGTCCCTGGTGCCTTTGGATCTCTCTTCCCCGCTCCTCCAGCCTTCCCACCTGTGGGTGCCCCAGAGCATAAGGATTTGTCAACAGGAAGATAGTTTTCAGCAACCCTAAATGAGACCACACTGTTCCTGTTCTCCACAGGAAGAACCCTGCTTTGATCTTGGGGAGGGAGAATCCTAGGCCCTGCTGATTAGGTGGGATGGATTATGGGGGAGGACCAGCAACTACGTCCCCTGATAGGGGTCCAATCCACATGGGAACAGAGGAGAGTCAGTTCAAGCAATGCAGCAGTGTAGGTCCTGCAGTCTAGCCTGGAACTTTGAGAAGGTCAAAATTGAAAACAAGGACAGCACTTATTAATTTACATAATAAGTGTATTATATAAAGTTAGACTAAACAAAACTTAAAACCCCAGCACTCATTACTGACAGTATACATTGGAATATCCTTTTCAAAAACAAAATGCAAAGGACCTTAAAATGTTTCTAGACTTTAACCTGGTAAGAGCACTAATGAGACTTATTCTAAAAGAATCATTCTACAGGAAAACAAAAAAGGCATAAGCAAAATATTCTTTCTAGTATTATTTGTAAATCTGAAAAACTGGAAAAATTAAATGTCAAATACCATATATGATTAGTGATTAGATAGATTAAGGTATACCTAGCTACTAGATGAAACATTAAGCAGCACTGAAAATAAATATAAACGTCATTGAATAACGTTTTAAAGATGTTAATTTCAGGAGGTGTGGTGGAAAGCAATGATCTGCAGTGGGACAGGGAGCACAGTCCCTGCATGTGAGGCCAGGGCTATTCCATTTGGAGCAACGGGCTTCTCTCCAAGCAGTATCCAGCGCGCGGTACCTTCAGGGGTAGCCAATAATTCAGGGTATGTCTGTGTCTCTAGAGTGAGTCCTGTAATCAGCATCTGTGTGCCCAGTCCGTACACTTGGCTTTGTTGCAGAAGTGCAGTTGGTGCTAGGAAGTCCGTGACAGTGGACTTGGCTTCCAGGTGATTGGCCGTATAGTCTCATGGACTCTCATGATCTCTGAGAACTCCCCTGTATTGCCGAGAGCAATCTGCAAATGGAAACAAAGAAATCACAACTGCTGCCCCCCCGACTGTCTCCCGAGACCCAACCTGGCCCTGATCTGAGTTAGTGGAACAAAAGATGCTATAAACAAGCCAAGGAGCATCAGCTCTTCCCCATTACAAAGCAGCATCCACTTTGCAGATTATCAAACTTGGGGACTCTAGAGGGTGGACGTCTGATTTCCCGGTGACTGATTTCCCTCTCCTCCCGCCATCTAACAGACTTCTTCCCTTCCTTCCCTGGCTATCTGCACAGACTGCAAACAAATCGTCATAGGAGTCTAAATCATACACAATTAGTGAAGCAAGTTGGTCGAAATATAAATCACATCATGTATCCCAAAGACAAATATTAATGATTTATGGATAGGGTTCTGGGTTCTCTGGGAGTTTTTATTTTCTCTTCAAGAGTCCAAATAATTGATAGTTAATTGTATGTTGATTTTTGTGAAGATACAGTAGAATATACGCTGACGAAGTTCCAGGTTCCTAACCACACAGCCATCAGTGTCAAAGCAGCAGCACGGGGAGGGTCCCTGACTCAGCAAGCTCCTCTTAACATCATTTCTTCACCTTGAGACTCAAATGGCTCCCACGACTTTCCTTACTGATGATCCTAATGGCCCCACCCCCCTCCACTGGGGGAATGCTTAGTATGAAGAAAATGCAAGTCAACTGTGGTTGTCTACAGATGTCAGTGAGAGAAGCCTTAATTGTTTTGTGACTTATTTCCTGTGTAAGCTAGAATAAATATTATAAATTATCTGGAAAAGACTAATTCTGTCTTTGTAACCAATTTAGATGAAAAAGAGGGTGTTGGTGAATTATTAAAATAATTTAAAATGCCATCTAATCTTTATGTAGTTGTTGTGGTTGCTGCCGTCAAATGCTCTGCTGCTATTCACAGGGTTTTCATGGCTAATTGTTTTGGCAGTGGGTGGCCAGGTCCTTCTTAGTCTGCCTTAGTCTGGAAGCTCTGCTGAAATCTGTCCACCATGGGTGACCCTGCTGGTATTTGAAATCCCAGTGGCATAGCTTTTAGCATCACAGCAACAATTGGCTGCCACAATATGACAATCAACAGATGGGTGGTGTGGTTCTCTGACCTGGAAACAAACCCGGGCCGTGGAGAGCGATGCATCTTAACCACTGGACCACCAGGGCTGGCCTTACCTTTACGTAGAGGCTTTTGTTTTTCTTTCTACTTTCAACATAAGAGATACTTACACTTTGAATTGTCCTTTAGATGCGGGTCATGTTTAACTCTTGTCAAGTTTGAGGTTTGAGTAGAAAAGTGATAGAGGTGTGTAGGGTGTGAATCAAGTGCTATTTCAATTAAAAGTGGCATGGAGGCCCCCTGCCACCCACCTGTGCCTGGTTTGCTCATGGGGGAGTGGCCTAGGTGGTGCGATGGAGGTGAGAAATAGGGGCCTGAAGACAGAAGGATATCGGGCTGAGCTTGAAAGGGTTCCCTTTAGGGACTATGATGAGTACCATGATGATCTCAGAGGGCCAGGCCTCAAAAAGCAGCCAAGTTCCCAATGATGAGGCCAGCATCTGGAAAGGAAGGGAATTAAAAACAAAAACAGGCATCACTTTCCTAGATTAACTTGCTTTTCCTTTTGTTGCAGTGGTTTTATACACGAGTGGACTACATCATGCCTCTGTAGCCAAAATAATTTCTATCTTATATGGTGCCTATGGTGAATGAATTGGAACCCAAGCCTTCAAGTTTAAAGAGCCCTTACAATTACAGCTCTGTGTGGGAGCCAGGACTGAAGGCTGCATGCGTCAGTAAATCACCACTGAGTTCTGGTCTGGTCTGAGGCCAAGAATGTAACCATCCTCCAGAAGGCAATGGAAGATTCCCAAGGTCTGACTTCTTATTAGCAAAGTCACACATTTAAAAAAAGAAAAGTTGATTCAAGAGAGTCAAAAAACAGCATCACTCTGAAAATTAGATGCATGATGTATTTTCCTGTGCCAGCCAGACGATTAGTTAATGGTCTGTGCATAACCTCTGCTCACAAACACCCAAGAGATTTACTCCAGGCCTCTCTGCCATCTTCTCCCATATTGACAAATAGGTAGAATCATGTTTTAGCATCTTATCCAAAGAAATATACGCATGGCAGGCTCTACTCTGCATTCTCACCAAATTTTCTTTTGCCTTTTGGAGGGATAGTGGGAGCTGTGGCTGGTCTATCTTATTTAAATTAGGAGGATTAACCACAACTAGAAGGACCCACAACTAAAATATACAACTATGTACTGGGGGGATTTGGGGAGAAAAAGCAGGAAAAAACAAAAGAAGATTGGCAATAGTTGTTAGTTTAGGTGCCAACCTTTAAAAATAAATGAATAAATAAATAAGGAGGATTTTAAAAAAATTAAACAAATATGAAGATCACTAAGAATAACATATCAAACCCATATACTCAGCCCTCAATTTAGTAAAGTTAACGTTGTCTTTTTTTTAAGAAATAAAAGATTTAAAATAAATATAAAGTCCCTCCATTCTCCTCTTCCTGGTCCCATTCTCACTCTCTTTCCCTAAATAAAATCACCATCATGAACTTGACCTGTGCCTGGTCAATGTTTCTATACTTTTCCATATACAAAAATGCATGCATAAGTCATCAATTTTTGTGAGTGTGTTATAAAATCGTGTGGACGCATGCTCCCTTTCTTTATGTAATGCTCTCCAGCTTTAATTTTTTCTCAACGTTCCTTTTGATCTCAACCCAAGTACCTGTGGATTTGGTCAATTAACATGTTTATTCCATTGTATGGACTGTGCCATAATCTATCCATTTGCCTATTCCGGGACATTGAATTATTTCTATTTTTTAAAAAAATCTTTATAACTATGCTAAAATGGACAGCCCCATTGGTGTTTCCGTGTGAAACTACACTGGTTACGTAATTTGTATGCCCAGTGCAAAATGAAAATGCAGAGCTGGTCCCCTCTTCAAAATGTAAGGAAAAAGTGCTGTTAAAGGTACTGAAAGGTAAAGCTTTTTCCTTTCTTCCATAGTCTTTCTCTCTCTTGACTTGTCATGGTGTTTTTTATTTGCCATCCTAGTGTTCCAAGAAAAATTAAAAATGCAAATTATTATCAGGAATTTTACCGTTCACTGTTATATTGTACAATGCCAGTTTAAATGCAAATATAAACCTATTTAACTCATATGGAGAATCTCCGACATTACACAACTTGCATCTTGTAGCTCCTATATGCCTACGTATTTCATTCTTACCAGAACAATGGAAACACTGCACAAAACTAACTCAGCGGTTCTCATTTCACTTCTCGATTCGCGCATCTTCTACTCGCGCTCTCTGCCTTCAGCTTCCTGATGAGGAAAGGAAGGACTGAACGGAAGGGGGCCTGACGTGCTCTGCCTGTCCCTCTCCTTCTCCGTCGTCATTTGCAGCGTCAGTGGTTGGTTGAGCAGGGAAGCAGCATGACTCTGAAAGGGTGCAGCAGAGCTCTTTGCTTGCTCATGTTCCTTGCTTGCTCATGCCTTCTTTCCGCATTTGAAGCAAGTTCTGGTTCACAAGGAAAGGGTGGCCTCCCAGGGCTGTCAGCTGCCCATTCACTCAGTCCTAGATATCACGGCTCACCTTGTTCCCGCCCTGAGTCCTGCTGAGCGCCCACGCCTCATGGGTCCACCGGAGTTCCCCTGGAATCCAGAATGCTATATGTGAGAGGGGCAGCAAGGAACAGGGACATGCCTATTGTCCCTCTTTCCTCAGCTCATGACATGCTCCATTGTCCCATCGAACTTCGCTTAAAAGCATGATTCCAAAAATAAAACTATTAACAGTTTGAAGGTGGTGAAAGTACAGCACTAAGCCGAGCACAGGGCCCTCCTAAGGACAGAGCCCCGGGAGACTGCACATGCCCCTGGTGCTGGACCTGCAGCTGCCTGAGAGCTGGGACGTGCGTCTGCAAGCGGGTTTCTGAGCAGTTACGCACATTGCCAATTTTAGCCTGATATTACCAAAACGGGCTCCACAACGGCTGTACAAATTACGCTAACACTAGTAATATGTGAAAGTTTTCATTGGCCCGTATTCTCACTCATACTTAATAATAACATATGACTTAATTTTTGCTAATTATGTTATTTTTGTTGTTGTTTCCTTGCGAGACTGAACATCTTTGTTCCTCTGTAAACTCCTTGTTCTATATCTTTACCAATTTATTTGCAAGGTTTTCTGTCTTGGGGTATTGATTTGCAGGAGTTTTTTAATTTTGTTTTTTTTAAAACATTCTCAATACGAATCTTCACTGTTACATATCTTGCCAATAACTTCTCTCAGGCTGGATCTCGCCTTTTAACTTTGTAAGTGGGGCTTTTTGTGCTACAAAAATATTAAATTTTCTGTAACTACACTTATCAATCTTTCCCATTATTATTTCTATTTTTTGTCTTCCCTGCCCTAGGATCACAAGGATATTCTATACGTTTTTCTAATAGTTTTAAAGATTCTTTCAAATGTTTTGTTTTAATCTTTAGATATTTAAGTCATCTGGAGTTTGTTTTTATGTACAGGGTGAGGTGGGAATTTATATTTATTTTACCATGGAAGGTCAGTTACCCCAGTGCTGTTTATTAAACAGCCCATCACCTCACCCACTGATTTTGTTGGGCTGTTTGTCAGATCCTTAAATTATTCCGCTGATCCGTTTATATTTCCCACTTACTGGCAGAGCTTTGAGTGAATATCGATATCTGGTTGAGTGAAAACTCAGTACTTTTAACTAACATGTGCCTGTTCATTAAAAACACAGAAACAATAAAACGAAAACAAACAAGTTGTCTTAATTCTCGAGATGCATTAAGAAATTCGCCAACCCAAATGGCATGAAAACATGATGACTTTGAAATCAGACAGACTTGAGTTCTCATCCCAGGCTTGT
This sequence comes from Equus quagga, assembly GCF_021613505.1. Lineage (NCBI taxonomy): Eukaryota > Metazoa > Chordata > Mammalia > Perissodactyla > Equidae > Equus > Equus quagga. The sequence continues at coordinate 171,406,643 of NC_060267.1, read as the reverse complement.
CATTTTCTGGCTGTTTGAACTTGGGGCATGTTTCTTAACCTCTGAGGCTAAACTCTCTAATCTGTAAAATGGGGATAATAAGATCTACGACCTAAAGCTATTGAGAGGATTAAGCAAGTTAAGTGCCTGCACAACCTCAACACTCAGGAAATATTACTTTTCTTCCCCTTTCCCGTCCTTGAAAAGAGCCATGTGTTTCTTCGTTATTCTATTCACTTGTGGACTCTACAAAGGACAATTGGAGCTTGCTTGAAGGCAAAACAAAATCCATTCCAGGCTGATGATCTGATTCAGTCACTTTTCTAAAACCCAAATAATTGCCTGGGCTTTGGAACAGCAGAAACTGCAAGGATGTCCCCAGTAGTTCGGCAGCTGGCCACTGCTTTCCTTATTAATTAAATGACACAAATAGGTCATAACAAAACCGGAGCCAATCAGCGGCCCTTCCAAATTACACAAACTCAACTCTCCTGACAAGTGCTGAAAAGATCAAAAGGATGAGGAATCAATAGGATTAAGAGTCTGAAATTCTAACGCTTTACCCACAGCGAGTCAGGGACCTCCGACTCTCTGGCATCGCTCAGACCAATATAATTTCCTTGGATGGAGAGGAATTCTTTAAACTAATATACCTTGAAACCTGGGATGGAGTTGAGAACATATTTGGAATTTCATCATGTCCAGGTAGAAACCTAAATTGAAGTGACTGTTCTGGAAGATCAAAGAAAAAATAGTGCATCAAGAATAAATACATGATGAATCCCGCTACAGCAAAAGGCGGAAGCTAATGGGCCTAATGAAGCGGGTGCTTCCCGGTGCAGGGCACACTCCTGAGAGAAACAAACCAGCAGGTGCGTCACGGAGCAGGCTGATCTGTGCATGTGATGCTCTGAGGCATCGTCTGATGGAATGGAGCTGGACGGGCGCTGAAAGCAGATGCCATGAAGAAAGGGCTCTGCAGCTGCCGTTATAGAGGGCAGTGGCCAGGTGTCTCCTGGAACCCCCACTGTGCTTCCCTACCTTCCCTAAACACGAGCTCAACAGAGTGAGACGCGCAGTGGAGAGGCACTTGGGGAGCAGGTCCGGACTCCAGGACTTGCTAGTTGTATGATCTTAGGCAAGTTACTTAGCCCCCTCTGAGCCTTGGGTTCTTCATCTACTAAACGGGAGAAAGAATTCAAAGGTAAAGCATTGTTGGAGAATAAACTGAAATGAGATATAATATAGGGAGTTCTCAATACAAGAGGGGTTCAGTAAATGTTCTTACCAGAATTTTCCGCGTTGAGAAAATGTGATTGTCTTTGGTAGGCCCGGGGGGCCAGCAGCCCTGAGCTTTGCTCCCAGCCTCCTATTTCCTGGCCCCCTACTCCCACAGTGAGTTCTCCATCCACCTCAGCAAGCTTCCCTTCCCCACCTCTCAGCAGAGCTACCGCATCCTTGGCTCATCTCTGCTAACTATTGTGTGTGTGGGGTTACGTGTATGTGTAAGATCCGGACGTACAGGATGTCTCCCTAAAGTTTGTAAAGGGGATGTTTGTGGCTCAGAACACACGGTCCCTTGGTTACAAGATTGCTAGTCAATGTCTCCCTTGGACATTCTGATTCAGCAGGTTGAAGGAGGGCCCGGTGAGCTCTATTTAACAAGTAGCTCTAGATTCTTGTTCTCAGTGTGGTTTGGCAGCTCTGGCATCACCGGGCACCTGTTAGAAATACAGAATCTCAGGCTTCACTCAGACCCACTGAGTCGGAAGCTGCACTTTAAAAAGATGTTCAGGTAGAGTTGCCAGATAAAATACAGGATGCCCAGTTAAATTTTAATTTCAGATAAACAATGAAAAGTTTTTTACTATAAGTATGTCCCGTAAGTAGACTGTATTTTTATTTGCTAAATCTGGCAACCCTATCTTCAGATGATTTTCATGCACATTAAAGTTTGAGAATCACTGGTCTAGACCACATCTCAAACTTCGACATGCTTCAGAATCAGCTGGAGGCCTTGTTGAACCCAGATTGCTGGGCTCCACTCCAGAGTTTCTGATTCAGTTAGTCTGGGCAGGGGCCTGAGAATTTGCATTTCTAAAAGTTCTCAGTTGATGCAGACACACACACTTTGAGTACCATACATCTGTACGCTGACCAGTTCCTAAGTCAGCCCACAAAATTCTCTGCAATCCTTAGAGCTTAGACAAGACGAGGGCTGAGATTCCCTCCAACACTCATATCTATGAATAAGGAGAGAGAGGATAACAGTCTCTGATTGCAAGCCAACAGCCTATACAACCTGACCCCCATTTATGGCAAGCTGTGTAAAGACAAGCACGGATGACCAGGCGAAGCACCAGGAACCCATCTTCTTCCGATGTGGTGTGTTTTCTCTCTGTTTCCAAGCTACTGGAGGTGGTTCTCAGAGCACAATGGGGAAGGTGGGAGAGCTGGAAATAGATGGATTCAAAGCAAGGACGGATCTCTTAAGTGGATTGGTGAGAGAGGGGACACATTTACGGTGGGAGGAGAACAAGTGGGCAGAGTGGGAAGTGGGTTGCCAGTGGTGGAGAGTGAGGAGGAGGAGGAGGGGTGGGGCAGGGCTGGCTCCACAATAGGACTGGGTGGCCCCAGCTGAAGTGGCTGTTGGAGTTCAGAGGAAGGACACCAACTCCTGGAGTCTGAGACCAAGATTAAAACCCCAGATCTGCCCCAGCTCTGGCACAGGGATCAGCCCTGTGACCTTGTGCAGGTGGTTCCACCTCTCTGAGCTTTCATTTCCTCACGTGAGCAATGGTTTCCCCTTCCTTCAAGGATGATCATGAGGGAGAAATGAGACAACGCATGGAGAGAATTCCTGATCCCTTGACGAGGTGCTCAGTAAATGGTAGCAGATGCTGTTATAGTTGCAAGAGTTTAGTGCTGCTTTAGACGCACATTCTGTTTTAGAGAATCTCTTTACCTAAATTTAATTTCATAAGATGATAGGTTTAGGGGAAATGTCATCCACCCTCTGTGGTGGTAGAGGTCTCCTAAAAAAATATACATTGTTAATGAGATGCACATTCCTACCTGCTTGTGATTTCTCCTCTCACCCCCTCCCACTCCCGTTCGCCCTGGTTCAGAGGGAACAGCAGGGCCCATCGAAGAGTTGGAGCCTGGACTTATACGGAACAGGCCCCTGGCGCTCAGCCGGTACCATAGGAAGGTCAGCCGTCAGCTGAACATCAGGCTGAATGGCGGGCGAGAGGCATCAGAAGACAGACCAAAGAGCGGGCCGATTTAACTAGACACTTTTGCATCCTGGCGAACACAACCCGAGTGTTCTTCAATGGGTTTCTGTGCCTTGTTTCATAACTTTGTTTTTATTCTTAATAGGAATATACAGCACAATTGCCTTTTTTGCTGTACAGATCTATGAATATTAATGCGTGTACAGATCGGTGTAACCACAGTCGGCTCCGTCACTCGACAACGCCCTGGAGCTGCCGCTGGTCAGCCACGCCTTCCCCTACCCTTGACCCTTAACAACTAAACTTTTGTCTTTTCGAGAATGTCATACAAATGAAAGAAATTATGCCAGTGAAAAAGCCAGCTTGCCTTACTTTATATTCTTAAATAAAGACAGAAAACTTTTAAAAAATTATTCGACACAAACACTGGATATGAGAAAATCCATTTGTAAACCAGACTTTTCTTTTTATTGTCACATTCACCCTGCCCCCTACACACTTCCTCTCAATTCTTTACAAACTCACTTCTTCCAGGAAGGCTTCCTGTATTGATTCTCCAGAACTTCCTTATCCTCTCCCTCTGGTCCTTTTCCTCCACACTCTGTACCTCTTTTTATCATTTTCTCAAGAAGTCAGTTCTGAACAGGAATTGAGCAGCATGAAACAGGGAAAAGCACAAGTTCTTTGAAGACACGCAGATCTCAGTACCAACTTGGGTTGGCTAGGACCATGGGCACATTTACCCTCCTTGAGCATCAGTTTCCTCAGGGCAGAAGAACGTCTACCCTGAAGAGCAGCAGTGAGGATGAGATGAGAGAAAGGATGGGTACAAAGCCCCTGGCACAGAGCAGGCAGTCAATACGCAGGTGGTTATTCTTCTGAGCTCTTGGTAGTGAGCGTGCTCCTCACTTCAAAAGTCTCCCTCTGCTGGCCCACCGCCAAAGCCCATAGACCATTCCACTACTTCCATGTGTGTACAGGTGCAAAAACTTATTCAGCATCAAAAAGACTCAAAACAATGGACTACACTCTTCATTTTTTCATCCATCATCTGGTTGCATGTGAAGTAGAGCTCACAAAGGGGTAGACTTTACTCTGCCATGACCTCCCTGTGTGACCTTGACCATAGCACCTTGGCCTCCCTCGTCCTTGATTTTTTATATGAAAATGTAAGGCTGGCCTCAAAGCTCTCAAAGGTTTCTTTCAGCTCTGAGCTTCTAAAACCCCAGGTACACACAGACCACAGCTTTAGAATTTAGTAAGGACTTATTACATTTGTTCCCCACTCTATCTGAGTTGAAACTCTGGTGACCCAACCCATCTCGTTTGGTTTATTATTCTGACATTTTGCTGGATCTATACAAACATGGAGAGATTGTCAAGTGAATCTAGATTGCGTAAACAATGACTCGATAAGTGACTTACAGAGCTTTCCTGCTTAAATGCCATGAAAAAGAAAAAGAGAGAAGAAAAAGTCTGAATTAATAATAATCCACTCCATTGATTTCCGCCATGCAGATAGAGTTTAAAATTAATACATGACAATTGTTCAATTTCCTGGGTATTTAGTATGTGCCAGGCACCAGGCTGGGCACCCTGCATGCTGTCTCATTTACTTCTCATAACACATCTGTGGCAAGGTGTTCAGATTGCTATCTTAACCCCCTTTTTAACTGTTAAGTAAATCAATCCAGAGAGGTATAGTAAATAGGCCATAGATACGCAGGTGGTAAGTGGCAGAAAACTGAACAGGGTTAAATAAAGTACAGGTAATTTCAGAAGAGGAATTACATTTATTTCCATCACTGCAGGGAAGACAGTAGTCTCCAAGGGTTGGCCTGGTCCCTCTCTGAATCCTTAGTGCCAAAAAGTGCTTGGATGTGACGAGTACTCCACGATTATGGGTTAAATGAATCAAGGTGTAGAGGGAAGGGGAGAGGAGGAAGCTGAGTGGGAGGGAAAGAGAGAGAGGGAGAGGAGACCACAGCAGGGAAAGAAGGGAGAAATAAGGCATGGGGGGTCAGGTTCCCTGGGGAGCGGGTAACAGAGGCTGGCTCTGGGAAGGAAGACTTGAGCGCACAGAGAGAAGGGGTGGAGACTTCAGGATGCAGAAATCTAAGGGGATGAAGGCAGGAGGCAGGGGGATGCTGGCTCTGGGAAGAGAGGAGATGGATAATGTTTCCTTTGACCTGGGAGCTAAGAAACCCACTGAAATCCCCTTGCCACTTCCAACTCCGGACTATGTAAGAGGCCAATGTTTCTGAAACAAGAGAGATTCTTTTCTTTTCAATGTAACTGGGAAGAAACAAACAAGATTTGTCAATTAAAAATTCCTAAACTGTGTTTTTACCCCCAAATGTGCTACAAAGAAAAGAACTAACCTAAATAATGATGGGCAAAACATAACCACGTGGGAAGGGGAAAAAGGCTGGGGATTCTCATTGTGTCATTTTACAAAGAAAAAGTATATGTCATTTTGAAGAGATGGACAGAACAGACTCTCAACTGATATTCTCATTCACCATGGAAATATATGGGGAAGGAGGGACCGGCCCTGTGGCCCAGTGGTGAAGTTTGCGCACTCTGCTTCAGTGGCCCAGGGTTTCGCTGGTTGGGATCCTGGGCGCAGATCTAGTACCTCTCATCAGGCCATGCTGAGGTGGCGTCCCACATAGCACAACGGGAAGGACCTACAACTAGAATATACAACTATGTGCCGGAGGCTTTGGGGAGAAGAAGAAGAAGAAAAAGATTGGCAATAGATGTTAGCTTAGGGGAAAAAAAATATACAGGGAAAGGGATAAAAAAAGTGAAAGAAGATAGATAATAAATCCAAAATTAGAGCTAACATGTACTACGTGTGTGGCACGGTATAAGCACCTTGCAGCCACAATGTCCTCGAATCCTCAAAACAGTCCCGCGAGGGTGATACAATTTTGTGTCCATTTTGCAGTCTAGGAAAGTGAGACACAGAGGTCACACAGCTAGTAAGTAGCAGAGCTAGGATTCAGATCTGAGGGTCTGACTCTAACACCCAAGTGATTAACCAAAATGATAGTCCAATGCCTAGAAAAGATGCAAAAGACAAAACAAACGCAAGGCAGAAGAGCCCTAAGGAATGAGTTCTTGCTGCAGAGGCGGCTGACACAGGGCCCAAGGACTCCAGAGGAAGCGCATGTTGAGTTCAGCAAGGAGCGCTAGGGGTGCAGGGGATGCAAGTGGAGGGCCTGAGAGGGTGAGACGAGAGCCCTGATCAAGACCTGAGTTTCAGGACCACTTCCGGGTGGCTTTCTGACCGTAGGCAAGTCATTTAACTTCCCAAAGCTCTAGTTTCTTCAGTAAAATAGAGCTAATACACAATGACAGGGTGTTGTGAGGGACTGCACAGGCAGATGGGGTGAGCTGGGAGGGGATACCCATTCGCATTCACTGCAGCAATAGAGCACCCCAAGAGGCTAGAGCTACAAAGCAGCTCCCAATGAGAGACGTGGCAGAAGGAAAAAAAGTAGTTTGTGAGAACATGTCAGACTCTGAAACAAAGAAAGAAAACCAGTGCCAGTCTGCAACAAAATATTTCATGTGTCGGGAGCTTTTTTGTTCCATGGGGCTAAACTGCTTCACTGCGCTTTTTATTTATTCATTTATTTTTAACCTTTAATGAAGCCTACTTTGGAATCTGTGCTGGGAGTGACAAATACAAGGCCATGTGATTTTGGAAACAACCACAGGCTTTGTGAGGCCATAGATTAAGAATTCAGCCCTCTTAGACTACAAGGTGCTCCAAGTTAAAACAGATATCCAGGGAAGTTGGGCAGGCGGGGCGGTGCAGCCCTAGACCCCGGCCGACTGCCCAGACTGCATCCCCGGACGCGCTAACTCTTTACATGGCACAGACTCTGGTGGCTGCCCACGACTGGACTGCTTATGGTTAGCGGTCTTTCTCTTCCCTTCCTGCATCTCCTGCCCAGCTGACCTTCTTAGGGGATGGGCAGCCCCTGGCTCTCAAAAGCCAGTTCAGATCCCTCTTTCTCCCAATTCTAATGGAAATGTGTTCTTTGAAACAATATAATTCGTAGGCTGAAGACTTTCTGAACAAGGAGATAAGGCTTAGCGCTACCAAGAAAGCATTTAAACTTTATGAGAGAACCTGGTGAATCCTCCAGTCTTTCTTCCTTCAAGAGAAAGTGTTAATTGCCTTATGCTTTCTTTGAGCCTCTGAGAGAAATGAGAGAAATAAAAGGAAAGAGTGCTGGGCCAACATCTAACAGACTTGGGCTACAGGCTAGCCTTTCCTGTGGTCAGAATGTGTGATTTGGACTAACCACTTCACTCCTCTGATCTTTCTTCATTTTCCTCTGTGGGAAAGTGAGCTGTTTAGATCAGTGTTTCCCAAAGTGTATGAGTTGAGATAATTATGACTGTCACAGGGGAAAAATTTTAATTTCAATTAGTACTACCAAACTCATGATTCATGTACATGATCGTGTACATAATCATAGGCTAAAGTGAAAAAAATGAGTCAACTTAAAGAAAAATATAAAGTAAATAATATTACAGATGGATGTGACCAAAATTGTGAAGGTGATACTTGAAAGAAGGAAATTGGCCAGCTCTGACCTGCCCCTTATCAAAGGGCAGGGACCAGGACCAGCACTCAGCCTTTCTTTTCATTGCTCTCCGTGGTACGCCCTCTCCTCTACCCCCGAATCCCCCCAGCCTCCATCAGGTCTTCCTGTCAACGTTATTGAGAAACCTGCCCAAAACACACACCCACTGATCTGCAGTCCTTAGGTACAAAACCATCATTTGCATAAATGATCATGTCATCAATTGCAGTTCATGAATAAAAGTCTTAGTAAAGCCAATAGCATTTCAAACCTCCTTTTAAGATTTCCATAAAATTACCAAATCTTGCTCACAGGGTTCTGCCCCTCACTTCTCCATGGACGCCCTCTTCTGTCTTCACACATTCATTTTTTATGTGACTTGTTAGGAATTGTCTGTATTCCAACCAGGGGTGTGATTCTAAAACCGGAAGGAGAAGGGGAAAGGAGCACGTTTCAGAGTAATTCCGCAAAAGTTGTGCCCAAAGGAGGGGCTGACAACTGAGGAGCTCTGGAAAGTTCTGATATTGCCTTAAATACTGTGATCAGTATCTTTTTGTTTATGGCAAGCTTTGATCTTCCCAGAAAGATGTGACAAATGCAAACTATAATGAGCAAGGAAATGAAAAACCACTTGGTATGGAAAACCACCATGGTTGATATGCAAGAGTTCAGTGCAGGATGAGCAAGCAAAAAAGTGTTCCCATCTTCAGGCAAAGACACAGAGGCTGGGCAGATTCCAATTATCTGGCTGAGGAGTTCAAGGGCATGATAAGGGTAACGGATTTACTAAATCTGACTGGGAGCAGGAGAATGAGAGGCAGGATTTGGGTAAATATTTTTGTTTTCCATCCCAACACACTATACCTTTAATTGTTAAACTTCCTGGCATAGGCGGACCCTCTGGAGTGAGCGCATCATGGAGTGAGTCTGGAAGGGGCTGGGGGCTCATCTGGTCAGCTCTGTAGGAAATCTGTGTCTGTGGATGTGGCCCTCCAAATCTGTGATGATTCAGGCTCAGCTTGGTGATGTCCTGGCCCCTGGCCGTGTCTGCAAGATTTGGAAGCAGCCAGTGAGACTTGGGCCAGTAAGGCTGAAACAATGTAGGCCCAACTCGTAAGAGGGCTCCACCCACAGTGACAAGAGATGCCAATTATCCATTTAGATTCTGCATATTCTACCCATTCACCTGAGGATGGGAAACTGTTGCTGCTTCTCTACTTTACCCCGAAACTCTACCTTTTCTCCTCTTCCTTGGTCTCATCCCCAGCTGTGAATTCCATGGACCCTCTGCTCCCTCCTTTACCCTGCTCCAATGACTCCTTGACTTTATAGGAAGACAGTGAGCATTGGTATAGCAGTTCTACTGTGAGGGCTGTGAGCCCTTGAGCGAGTAACTTAATGTCTCTGAGCCTCAGTTTCCTATGTGAAATAGGGGGAATAGCAGTACCTACCTCCTGGTGCTTTGGGGAGGATTTAACAAGATGGAGTATTGAAGGCTCACACACTTCTTTGCACGGACTGCTCAGTTAACATCCATCTAATAAATGATCGTGGCTCTCTCTCTTATTGCAAACAGAGTGTGTCTCCCAGGGAAGATGGAGACAAATCTTCAGAGTCCTGGAAAGAAATACAATCAATTAAAACATATCCCTAACACACATTTTTTGAAAGAAAAAGTAATCTAATTTAATTCACTAGCTGAGATGGTACCTAAACATGGTTGACAATGTTGGCTTTTCTCTCGGTCACTGATTTCAAAGAGATCAAATCTTACCCATTTGCATCCAATGGACTGTTCTACCCACCAATCCGGGCACAGTCAGTGCCCCTTGGAGGAAAATAAAGTTGCCTGACTTCTTTTTCTGCATCTAAGCCAGGGACTTAATTAAATGAATGTTCTGAGGCTTGGTGCTCAGACTTTGGCTTCCACGCCAGGCAACAGCTTCCCTGGGCTCTGGGAGTCTTCCAGGCTGGTCTGATCATCCTCCCGCTTTTGCATCTTCCAGCATCGTGTATTTCTCCTGGTGAGACAGTGAGAGCTTTTGATGCTGTCCTCCCTTATCCAGGGAAAGAGCATATGAGTGAAGCTGATACCATCAGCAGGGGACTAAAGCCCAGTTACTAGGACTTTCGTGATTAATGGGCAGTGGCATGCCGCTCCTGCATCATCCCTGTCCCACCCTGTTTCCTTGACAGTGGTGTGGAACCTTAGCCTGAGGGTTCAGGGTTCCTCTGGGTTGTGGAGATTAACTGCCCATTCAGAAGAGTAAGGCATTTGAACCATAAAGGGTTGACAAATGCATTCATGAAGCAAGGTCTTTTCAATTTGTTCCCCCCTTATTAGCTAAAGGAATGCTGTTTTGACATCTAGGTGAAACTCAGAGTATGATCAGAAGATAGCAATTAATACATATTGCTTTTGGTCTCAATCCAAAGATTTTTTTTTTCTCTCTGAGTTTATACTACTTTTGAGCCCTCCCCAACCAAGAAGAATGAAGTCATAATGGTAACTTTCATTTTGGCAACAGTTTGTCACAAATCAGATTTACCTGTTTTCCTCCAGATTGTCTCATAAGGGGATGAGGGCTCCTTCTCTCACCAGGTTTGATGACTCAGATGTTCATCATTTTACACAATGGTGGATAGTGGAGATAATCTAATTTCTATTTCATTAAAAAAAGAAAAGAAGACAAGAATAAAATGTCCCTGTAGAAAGTCCCCTAAGAGTTGACATGGGAGAGCAAGAGGCTGCCCCCAAAGAGGCAGGCATCTTGGTGTGCCAGGAGAGCACCAGAAGAGGCCACCTGTGGAAAGATGGGGCTATGGCAGAGAGTCCTAATCACAAGGCTTGGCTTCAGATTTGTTATTGGAAATCCTCTTCTTCAAACAAAAAATCCAAACCCACCTCTATCATTACCCGTTTCACCCATTTATTGTAAAATATGTTTTCATAAAAGAAATGCTGGAGTAACTTCAACCAGCTGCAAAGGAGCTAAGGTTGTTAATTTGACAGCAGGTTGACCTCCCATCTGATTGCAATCCTCTCTACCTAACAAGCTAGCCATGGACACTCATATAATTGCGTGATACACTTGGAGTTTCCCGAGCCTGTGGTAACCAGGCAGATCTGAACCCAGGTGCCAGCTAGAGCTGCCACAGCAGCAGACAGGGAGTCATTTGTATTTACACCTTGTTTGGGCTCATAGTAGTTCAGAGTGTAACCCATTTATACAAACATGTGAACAGCTCACTGAAAACCACAAGTATATTAGGACAGAGAAAAGTTCAGCTCACCTCTTCTACAGAAGACAAACCTTCAGGCCTTCAGCTTTTCTCTTGTCAATTCCATTCTAAAGATAACTCAAAGCAAAAGGATTCTTCTTATTAGGTATCACAAACATTTCAGGGAACCCAGGAGGTAAAAGACAATGTTAAGGAGAAATTCTAAAATGTCTTAAAAGTATCCTTTTATCCAGCTGCTTTGTATTATAAGCACTCCTTCCAAATGAATCTATAGAGTTTGAAGTAAGGAATATACACGAGACAGTTCAAGTTCAAACTGTTACTCCTTTTGCTTGATGTTCAGTTTATTTGGTTAAAAATTAGATGGGTAAGAAAATGCATTACCGCAGGAGGAGGCGAGAGCAGGAAGAACCAGACACGATGAAGAATGGTGTTGATAATTTATGAAGACCTACGAAGGAAATTTCTCATCTGACAGCAGTATTCACATTTCAAAAAGGAAAACTAAACAAGAGGAGGAGAAGGAATAAGAAAAGGAAAAAGACCTAAAGAGTTAGTCTTCAGTGTGGAGAAGCTTCATCCTGTGAGACTGCATTTACAGTTTTTCTTACTTGTGAAAACCATCATCAGATGTTGATGGTTGTCTTGTCCTCACTTAGACCTGTAAATCTCCAATCATGCATTTGGCTGACACTGAAACAGGGCACGACACTATATCACCCCCTTATTTGGGTGAATATGGAGAAAGCGTCTGTCATGCTGGTCATCATCTTTGATTCCAAGAAAAGTAAAACCTAGTCTTAAATTATCTTCTCCTCCACTTGGAAGCCCCCAAATGACAGCACCTCTCATTTCTTTCTTGATATATGCAAATTTTACTACACAATTATTTAGACCTGGCACTTTTTAACACAAAAGATGTGATGCTGCTCATACCTTGACCAAGCAGAAGATCCTCAGGGAAATGTGAACTTGCTCGTACCCATAACAGCTATTTTAATGAAACAATGCCTTATTGACCCAACATCTGACTACACGTAAGGATTCGTCCTTTGGTACATTTCTATGTTACAGAAAGGTTTTCAACTGATAAATGTCTTTCTACTGCATGCATATTTTATGGAAAAATAATTGCATATTCTCTGCATATAATCTTCCAGGCACACTACATGTGTTCAAACGGCAGCAAGAATGAAGGGTGAATATGGTTAAAATTTTGCCCTAAAATCATAATGTTAAATTATCGGGGATACTTAAAAACAACAACAAAACCTTTCCTCTTCACCTATCTTTACCTACTTCATCTCAATCCCACGTTATTTTAAAGAAAGAAAACTTCATTGCATATTCTAGTAAAGTGTATCAGTAGGAGAAGGTTTAACAGCCAGAGAGACTGTGCAAGGAGTGAGAAAGTGAATTGATGGATGGATGGTTAAATGAATATAAATGAACTGACACCTTTACAGGAAAATAACATTTCTTTTCTTTTTTTATTCTATAGATCAGTGGGTTTTGTATCTGTAATTCTTTCATATCAGCAAAGAGGAAATAAACTCTCATGTAAATCATTTCCCCCCATCTGGAGCATATTAAAACCATGCCTTTTTTTTTTTCTTTTAAGCAGACTCTTTTCTCCCTATTTGCTTATCAGTTCATCCACCATTACATTTTAAATGAAATTGCAAGACCCTTGTCCCTCCCCCAAATTTCAGCCTGATGTAGGAAAGTGGGAAGCCGACTTTTCTTGCTTTAGAATAGTGACCTAGATTCAATTACAGATAGACCCAGAAGAGAGAAGTGACACCTCACAATTTCCTTAGAGGTCTTGAAAAAATTAGAAATCCCAAAACAACACTTAATGGAAAAGAATCTGTTTATTTCCCCATTCTTTTGTTTTACTTTTTCTCTGCCTTAATTGCATTGCTTTGGTCCACTTAATTGTTCTTGGTCTAGCATCACAATAGGTTTCCCACGGGATATTTAGAAACATAAAAACGGGCATTTCAAGGAAATTTCTGAATTTGGTTTTTGAGAGTGAGTCTACATATGAGTGAGTGTAATCCTGCAAACCGAAACCCGAAAAAGATAAAAAATAATCTCATAAAAGGCGTACTTTTTTCCTTACGTCCTTAAAAAAAAGCAAACAAATTACATTACAAAAAGCACACCTATTGTAATTGCATTGCGACAAAGCATTGAACGGAAAAAAACAAAGGCATACATATTTTACTGTTTTACCAATTACTGTGGGAAAATGTGGTCAAAAGAAATAGAAAGAGGGGAGAATCCTGTGATTCTGCTTATTGACTTTTATCACTAAATTAAGCATATAAATGACCTGAACGGGTGGCTTAGTATATTAAATTAAAAAAAGAAGAAGAACAATGATTCTCTCTTCCTTTTCCCTCCCTCTCTGATCTCAGCCTGAAAGGAGTCTCGGAGAGATAAGACAGATGGGATTCGGTCTGCGCTGCTCTGGTAGGTCCTGCTTATGCCGGAGCGGGGAGGCACTTGCCTTCTACGCAGGATTTCCGTTCCGGGTTTACAATAAGCGGTCTCAAGCGGGGGCTCATTCCCCGCCACCTCCACCTCTCCCCAAACAAAGGAGTCAAAATTGCCGGTCCCAAGATCACTGCGCCTGGGAAGCTTTGAGGTGCGTGAGTGCTAGGCTCGCTGCTGTGGGCAGGCGTAGACGCCTCAGCCCTCGCCTCCGGTTTGGAGCCGCCCAGCGTATGAAGAGGGCAGAAGTGGGCTCGCGTCTATGCGGGTATCCAAAATGAAAAAAAGCCGCAAACTGGTCAGAAGAAGTCCGGGGTCAAGGTGCAGAAAACAGAGAAGGGGCGCCGCCTTGGTTCTCTAATCCCCAAGGATGGGTTTTCCCCGAGACGTTATTTCGGATCCTGGGAAACAGGCCTCCGCTGGGCGTTGACCGCGGCATTGGGGATGTGGGTGCGCGCGCGGCCCTGAAGAAAGGGTCCCCCGGGCCGCAGGGGCTTGGGGGGGGGGGGGGGGGGGGGCAGCAGGAGCACGACCCCGGGGGAGCCGGTGGAGGATTGTTTCATTTCAAAGTGAAAATCTGCAGGCTTTGGGAAACGATATTCAAAAAAGTATATAATCTCCATATGCCGCTCAATGGAGGATCCTCATAATTTACAGCGGCAGATAAGGCTAGAGGGTGTAATAAAAAATCTGAAGCCCTCCCCTCCCCCTCGCCGCCTCCCCGGAATTGCACCTTGGGCAGCGGAGCAGAATCCGGAATGTGAACTTCTCCCGACATATGTTTCCCGCAGATAAGTAAACAATCTGGACGTGAAATGGAAATGGTAATTAATGCAGTAATGCTGTTACACCTCGAGTGTGCAAATCCCATTGACTCTCCGCGCCACGGGGGGTGCCGGGCTAACGGCGACCAGCGGCGTGCGCCTCGGCCCTCGGCTCCCTCCCTTCCCTCTCCTTCCTCCCTCGGTCCCCGGGCGGGGCGTCCGGAGAGCCCGCGGGGCCTTGGCCCGGCTACTGGAAGTCGGGAGCCGCTTAGCGGTTCTCGGGACGCTCGGCTCTCCGCCCTCCGCCAGCTAGGCGGGTGCGCTCCCGCGGAACCCAGCGTGCGCCTCAAGCCCACCTCCGCTCGTGCTCCGGGAAGCTCTAGCGCCCGCAAAGCCTCTGGGCTCAGAGGTGCGGCTGGGCCCCGAGGCACCAGGAGAGGTTGAGCTCTGGAGCCGGGAGCAGCAGACGGCGCTGAGGCCTGGAGGCCGCAGGGGCCCCCGCGCCCTAGTGCGGCCGGTCGCCCCGCACGGGTCCGTCTGGTCTGCTCTTTCGTCTCATCCCTACTCTCGACCGAGTGCGGCCCGGCCGGCTGGCAGAATTTTTCTAAGGTCGCTTCCATCCCTGCCCCGAAGGCACGGATCCCATATAAACTGCTGCTCCTCTCGATTCGAAAGTGAAAAAGTTTGGAAATGGCCACTGGCCGCCAGAGTTGTGCAACTCTTCCACTTTGTAGCCGGGAGAAAACTTGCGGATTCCCTTCCGTCTCCGTCCCATCTGGGCACCTGCTCCCTTCTCTAACTCAGATCAAATTCTTGGGACCTTTTGGGGATCGGAGAGGATGCCCAGCGCAGGGATTCGAGCGAAGAGGACAGAGAACCTGGGGATGCCGCCCAAGAAGGTCCCGGGCTCGGGGCCTTTCCCGCTCCCGAGAGCGCAACTACCACACCCGGGCCCCAGGAACTGGCCAAGAGTCCGCGGCTGACGGCTTAGCCGGACGCAGTACCGGGGACTGGGGGAGGAGGGGGTGTCGAGGCTCCCTCTTTTCCACCTTCACTCCCCTTCCCAGTGCCGGGGCGAACACCACCAAGCCTCGGTCCCTGGGCGCGCACAGAGCCGGGATTAGGCGGGAGCGATGGCGAGTCTCTCGTTCCGCGTCGACACCCTAGGATTTCCAGCGGCCCCCACCCCGACTTCATTTTTTTCTTAGTTACTCAGCAGCAGCCCAGCGCCAACCCTTCTTGGTTCTGGTTCCAGGACAAGTCCCATCCCCGTGGCGCCAAGAAGAAATCTGCCCAAGTCGCGCTCCCACAGTAGGGTCTGCGAGGGTCTCCAGGGCCCGGGCAGGGCCAGAGGCTAAGAGGGCGCGCGCCCTCCGCGGAAGCACGAAGCACTGGCCCCGGCATCTCCTGCACCCAAATCTAATGGGCCCCTTCTGCCTCTGTCTTTCTTCCTCTCTCCCCCTCGTACACACGCACAATCAGCTCAGCAAATAAAGAGATTAGAGTTCTTAACGCGAATCTTGTGAATTACGTGATATTCAAATTCAAATGACTTGAATTGCATTGTCCGCTTGAACAATGGTGACAAGGCCTGAGCTGGGGAGGAGCAAAGGAAACCGCTGTCCTCGAGGACAGTCCTGGCGCCACCGCTCGCCAAGTTTTCCGGGCGCTGGCAATGTCGGATCTCTGCAGAGAGGCTGCCCACGCGGGAGATGCTTCTCTAGATGGTGCAATGTAATGAAAGTCCCCTAGGCCTCTCCTGACTGAAATATCACCCTGCTTTAGATGACCGGAGATCCCCGGAGGTTATCTAGATCCTGTCTTAAAATGCAAATGTTGGGGGGGGGTCTCAGATGTCAGTCAGTCACACCTCAGCATGATTTACTCTAAGTAGCTGATCTTTCCTATCTAGAAAGTTAGTGGTTCTAAGGAAATTGATATTTAAGTGGAAAAACTAGAAAACTGAAGGGAATTAAAGGTCTTTGGAGTCGGATCCAAAGCTGGGGAAGCGCGTGAAAAGCTGCAGAAGCTCTTCACGAGAGGCCAAGAGTGGAAAGGAGCCAACGATCCTGCAGCTCCCAGAAGATGTGCCCAGTGTGCCCCTGAGCCAACTGGCTGCCAAGGTTTAAAAAAGAAAGTCTAACTAAAACCCAAACAACTCTGCCTCTGCCACGCCAGCGCCTCCCGCTGCGGTCCCAAGCAGAGTGTTGGTCAGGTCTCCGCGGTCCCAGCAGAGGAGAGGTGGGGCGAGCGCGGCAAGCATTTGGGTCAAATTGTTTTGTCCCCTGGAAGCAATCGCACCCGCAGGAGAGAGGCCCGGGCCCTCCCTGGAGCCCGGAAAAGGCCGGGACTCCGGGGAAGCGGCCCGCGCGCCCAGCGCAGAGGGGACCCGGGCGCCCCGCGCGCCCAGCGTTGGCGTCCTCCCGACGCCGCCGAGGGTGTGCGGAGGGCACCTCGCCCTGCGCTCTGCTCCGCGCGGCGCGCTCGGGAGAAGCGGCTCTCCTCGGCTCGGGCGGGCGGGGCTCCTCTCCCTACAGGTCTGCTTTAATGATTTTCTTGAAAGAAAGAGACAGTTGTGAGCAAACAGGTTTGACAGGGACTGCCCCCTCCCCACACCCCCAGGGGATTTCTTTTTGTCTGCACCTGACTTCAAAGTCAGTCGGCGGCCCCTGTCAGCGGCGTGACGGGGAGGAGTTCGGCGGTTTGTCGGGGCGGCCCTGCGGCCCGGGGCGCGGAGGCTGGGCGGCAGCAGGCCCCTGCCGGCGAGGCCGGGCCGGCCCGAGGCGGGCAGCCGGCTGGACACAGCCCGACGGGAAGGGGGGAGACCAGGTGTGGCAGGCAGAAAGGGCCCGAGGCAGGTCTGTGGCTTCAGGTCCCGGGACCTGCGCTGGGGCCCCGCTCTCTGCGGCTAGAGAGAAGTCTGTCACCAGCCGCGGGCACACAGCGCCTCCTCACTACTGCGCAACCCGGTTTCCCGGACCTCCCTTCTCGGTCCCCAGGGCCGGGAGCAATCTGGAAGCTTGGTTTCCGTTTTTGAGCTTCCGCCGCTCGTGCCCACCTGGTGCCTCTTCCCAGCCTAACCCCGCCCCGGAGTCGGCTGGGCGCGAACCCCCGTTGGGGCGGTGCGCGCGGGGTCCCCCCTCGGGCCGGGGCACTCGTGCACGCAGGGCGCTGGTGCGCCGGGCTCTGCGGGGCGATCCCCAGACCCCTGTAAGTCTCATCTTAGGAGATGTTAAGGGACACTGAGCTATGAGGGAGATCAGAGCGGCTGACAGGACTGTCAGTTGGGGTTATATCAGACGGCGAAACCGCGGCGCCTCGGCTCTAGGCCTCCTGGTCTTCCCAGGGGGCGGGAGGAGGGGCCTTCCCGAAGCGCCCAGAGCCCCCAGACCGGACGGCCACCAGAGGCAAGTCACTTCCTAATTGTCTCGATTTGTAAGAGGGTTTTGTGATGCTAAGTAAGCGTGGCGCAGCCCGCCCGGCCTCCCCCCACACGTCCCCCGGCCCGCCTTTGTTTACCTTCGTCTGATCGCTCATTTATTTATCTATCTATTATTTATAGGCGTCCCCTCTTATTCAGCGCCCGTGTATGTTAATTGTGTTATACCATTTAATTCTAACATCGGTCTCAAAAGAGCTCTTAATGAGAAAAGCATATACAACACGGATCACTTTGCTATTCAGCTCAGCCAGATGGACAACTGCTAACTTTTTTTTCATAATGAAAATCCCCCTTTGACAAAGGGGCTCGGATGAATAGGCTCCAAATAGCACCTCAAACACTTCTAATTGTTTTGAGGACAATATGCTAATCCGTGGGTTTCGGCTTTGGTGTCTGTTGACAACGTTTCCCGTGCACTTCCAGCCACCGACTCCTTTGCAAACGGCAGAGGCAACCGCGCAAATCCCTCAACAGCGGCCGAAAGCAGACAAGCCGTCAGGCTGCCCCCGACCCCCACCCCGCACCGGCTCGGAGCCGCGGGAAAGCCCCCGACCCACAGAAAAACACGCAGGAGCACGGCTTTGGCGGGGAGACCGGAGGCGGGTAGAGGGGTGGGGGAGCACCCTTGGATTTTGAGAACAAGTTTCACAGAGTTGTGTTGAAAAGCATCAGCAGTTCCTTTCTCCCCACGGAAAACAGCAGTCTTCAAGCTCACATTCACCCAGCCGGGAAAGAAAAGGGCTCTTTTTCTGGTTCGTTAAACACTAAGGGCTATGAGTTATTTAATTTTTATGATTTTTTAAACTCCTTTATGTGATTTTTTAAAAAAACTCCTTGCCTATCTCCTTCCTTTTCCCTTTGCTCCCGCGGGGTCTTAGTAAAACGTCTCCCACAGCGCGCAGCTGGGACCTAGTTTTTCTGCGTTTCTGAGACTTTTATTTCTTAACTTAGGAACCAGTACCGAGCCCCAAATCCCCAGAAAAGCCAGCAGCAGTGTTTTCAAACACCTTAAAAAAATCGATTCCACTGATTTCCCCCCATGTATTGAACTAATTAAACACCCACCGCAGGACGGGGTGCTTGGCGCGCAACTGGTTTCCAGTAGACTCGGCGCTTCTCTCCATTCCTTTGGAGTTTGGTTTAAGAAAAGACAATACACCCAGATCTCAGAGGTCTGGGTCAGCCTTTGTCTTAGTTCATTCGCTCCTTGAAGTGGTCTGACCACTTTGTGAAGAACGCACGGAAGGAGTGACGTCTCAGGGATGAATACCTTTGTCCAGCCTCTAAAGGCAAAAAGAGGATCCAGAGCGGCAATAGGGGCAACTCCCAGACTCTGGGCCCCCTTGCCCCCGGCCAGCAGGCCAGCCACCTGCTGCCACTATTAGAGTCACTCCATGCACTCTCAGACTCGGGGCCACCGACCCGCGGCCCCAGACCTGGCCTCCTGACTTCAGATTTTATGCACGTCAAAGGTTACTTTTTGCAATGACAGATTGTCTTTATTCAAAACGTCTTTGTTCAACAAATGAACAGTGTAAGGAGGTGAAATCCTTCTAGGTACATTTCCAAGACATCGTCAAAACATTTATGACCATTTAGGAGGTTTTTATTCTTTTAATTTTTGTTCACTTTCTACTTCCTGACTTAACCTGACATTCTGTCTAAAAGTAAACTTAGGTGTCTAGGAGCACTGCTTTATACAAAGTAAATAACCAGGTGGGTCCTTTTGTTTTACCTTTAAAGAAGCAAACACTTATCATAGCATGATTTTAAATAGAAATGTTTCCCTTTTTTGTAGTTTTAAATTTGTAAGCCTTTTCCCCCATACATGAAGAGCAAATGGCACCTAGTTGTGTCTGATGGCAAAACACAGAGACACAGCTAACTCTTATCTTCAGGGTGCAGAAGAAAAAATATATATGCATATTCTAGATATAATACCAAGATCTGGGATTTCTGGAGTCCAAAGCCCATCAGAGGAGAGAGAAGGGGACATATAAAGCAAAACTGCCTACTTTTTTTGTCCAAAGGGGGTACAGTCGGAGATTGGTTTGGGGGCAGTGAGGGTAGGGGCAGCTGTATAGCTGTCATAACGTTCACAAGTTTCTGGCACCTGTCTGCGCCTTGGGTCCGGGAGGACGCCCCTACCATCCCCCTGGAAGAGAGAAGCAGAGTCTGGGGTAGGGTAGGGGGCGGCGGCAGGGCTGACCCCGAGGCGTCTGCAGGCCCCGGCTAGGCGCAGAGGTCAGGGTGCAGACCCCGCTTCCAGGCCGCCCTCCAGGTCTGGCGGCCGGGCTGGGGGTTACATGGCCGTGGCGTGGGCTGACGAATAAGGGTCTATGCCAGTCTTGGTCATGCCCGGGAAGAGGATGTAGGCGACGGGGGGCTGCAGGGTGGAGGCAGACCAGGCGGTACAGTTACAGGGCACCACGTAGCCCGGGTTGGTGGGGGACGGGTGCGTGTGCGTGTGCTGGCTGGGGCAGCTCAGGCTGCCGAAGGCGCCGTTCTGGTAGCCCAGGGTGGACGCGTAGGGCAGCGCGCCGGTGGCCAAGGTGTGGGGCACTTCACCCATCTTCTGGATGGCGCTCGAGCTAAACTGCGCGGGGTCCAGCAGGGAGTAGGGCGCCGAGGCGGGCGGCAAGAAGGCCCGGGCTTTCTCGGGCGCGCTCAGGAGGCCGTCGGAGGCCCCCACGGGCAAGCCGGCCGCCTTGAGCGGGTCCGTGTCGCCCAGGTAGGGCAGGGGGAAGACATACCTGTCCTTCTTGAGCAGGTTCTTGGGTTTGCGCCGCGGCCGGTACTTGTAGTCAGGATGCTCCTTCATGTGCTGGGCGCGTAGCCTCTTGGCCTCGTCGATGTATGGCCGCTTCTCTGCCTCGGACAGAAGCTTCCATTCGGCGCCTAGGCGTTTGCTGATCTCTGAGTTGTGCATCTTGGGGTTTTCCTGGGCCATCTTGCGCCGCTGGCCTCGGGACCATACCATGAAGGCGTTCATGGGTCGCTTGATGTGGTCTGAAGGTTTGGACATGGTCCCGGAGGCTAGGCGGGTGGGGGTGGGGAGTGCAGGGGCTCTGCAGGCGAGCTCGGGCGCGGTTGTCTGTCTGCCTGTGCGTCCGTCCTGAGCTGGGGGCTCTGCGCTCCCCTCGCCTCCGCACTGCTGAGGGGAAGCCCGAGAGAAGCGCTAACCCCTCAAAGTTCAGCTGATCATGCCAGTCTCGGCACCCAGGCAGGCCCCGGGGGGCAAGTGCGGGCAGGAAGGGTGGGGGAGGAGAGGGCGGCCCGGCTCGGGGCTGCCGGCACCGGAGGCTGGGGCCCAAATCCGGGAGTCTCTGGGATTAAGTGGCCAGGTAATTTGCTGGCGGGGCCAAAAAGCTCCTCCTTCTCCCCCTCTCCACCTTCGCCTTCTCTGGTTCTCTTCTCTCCCGTGTCTACCGCCTGGGCTCCCTCCCCCTCCCGTGGCTTTCGCGGAGCTGCCTCCCTTAGCACAGCACCTGGCTGAGAATGCGGGGAGGCTGGTGAACGAGAGCCAAAAGCGGCGAAGTTCAAAGGCGAGGTGGGCCCGGGCGGCACGCACTCTGACATAAGCGCGGGGCGGCGACTCCCCAACCTGGGCGCCAATCAGCAGCAGAGAAGGCAAGGGGGCGCACCTGCCCCGCGCCGGCGGAGGAAAGGGGGAACGCGACTGGTGGGGGCGGGGTGAGGTGTGAGGGGGAGACAGAGAGGAGCGAGCAGAGCGGCCAGCTGAGGACTGGGGACTTGGCTTCCACATTATTTCTGGCACTGTCAACAAATAAAACTCTTAGTGCCTGTTTCCTTTCCCGGTTGTGCAAAGGAGAATTGGGACTTCGAATACAGAGACCCGGGGAAAGGGCAGCAAAGAGAGCGAGCCGAGGGTGCGTGTTGATAAATAGGACAGCCTCGCCACGAAATGCAAGGACAGCAGTTTCCCCCTTGTCAAAGATCCCTGGAAGAGAAAAAGAGTAGATTAAACTCAGGTGAAAAAGCGAAATAAACTTTTGGCGCCATATCTTCGGAGGTCCTTTGGCGTCTTTCTCCCGGAACGCCCACGCTGCTCCGCCTCCACCCGCGCGCCCTGGGATGCGGCGCCTGGGCGAAGCGCTGCGCCCCGGGCTAGCTCGGCCGTGCGTTCCAAGCCGATGCCGGAAGGCCTCGCGTCCGGCAGTGCAGAGTTCTCAAACCCTGGTTTGTGGACCTTGAAGAGCACCGCGACCCGCTCTTCACTTTCGTGGAGGGAGCGGGGGAAGGGATTTCCATCACGATTCCTATTTATGTTATTATTTAGTGTTTTATATCTTCAACTTTCCTTCCATATCTGTCCAAACCGGAAAGGCAGCCTGGAGGCCGGCCGGCGCGCGGCGGGGCGTGTGGGCCTTCCAGTTGCCCCTTCTGTAGCAGAGCGGAGCGTCAGGCTGTATCCGCATCCGGCGTCGGTTTGTCCCCGAGCGCCTCTTCCCACCCAGCGAGAAGGCGAGACTCGTTTCTTGCGTCAGATGAGCATTCTTCGGGTAAAGAGGACGAAATAACCCGCAGAGCCAACCTGCACGCCTGTTTCCTTTGAATAATTGCCTGCCCGATGTGAAATGCCCTTGGGGGAAATATTTATTAAATGGAAACCATTGTCCCAGGCCCAGCAAGACCTGCGTGTGTTCCAGGCTTATTGGCTTTTGCACCAGTCTCTCTCTGGGGAGGACCGACCAGAAACGCTCACCGCTCCGCGGGCTTGGAGGGGTTGACGGTGGGGGAGGTAAAAACTAGGAGGCAGCGCGAGAGAGTCTTTCTTTAGCACGTAGTGTATCAAGTTTGAGGCGAAGGCTTTGCTTTTCCTTTTTACAATTCGAAAGGCGCGTAGCCTTTCTCACCCTTAGCACACTCTTCAGAGAAGTGGTCACTACGCCCATTTTACAGTCAGGAAAGTGAGGTTGAGAAAGCCTAAGCGACTTGCCAAAAGTGGTGACACCAGGTGTGTAGGATTGAAACCCTTAATTTTTTTCCATCCCATGCGGCGCCACTCTGAGGATTAGATGGTACTGCAGCCAAACGCGCACCCCTCGACCAGACTGTTGGAGCCATCGAAACCTGCCAGGCAGATAAACTGCTCTGGAAGCGTTGATCCTCACACCCGCTCTTGATTCACTTAGGCTCTGGTCCGAAACCTGGCTTCTCTGAGCATAGACCACGCGCCAATGACGCCACCTCTGCGTGGGCTCCCGAGCAGGTGCACAGTTTTTACGTTCTTCTCGGCCTCAGCCCCGTCTCCGTCCTGCCAGCTATCCCTGTTTTCTCTGCAAGAGGTTTCATTTAGCTTGGGGTACCAGAAAGTAGACGAGCTTTTTAGTTCAGTCCTGGGAGAGTTTCCAAGAGTCGCAGGAAAGCCCTACTCACTTGAGCTCTGCGCTCAGAGCCTGCCAGGGATCTGAGGTCCATGTGCCAGGCAATTCGAGTTCCACTGGGCCATCTCGACGGTTTGGGGAAGGAATGACAGAAATGCTCATATCTGCAGAGAGGTACAGCCTCCGGCGGGGACCTGCCAACTCTCACTCTGGAACCCTCAAGGGACACCAAACCCACACACAGAGGTTTGGGGTAATGCAAACCAAACTCTTGGAAACTGCTCAAAGAGGGGAATCTGGCACAGGGTCTTAGACCCATTCTCTCTTCCCAGCCTCCAGGCTAACTCATTCCGGTTGCCCCGAGGCAATTCGGGGCACGGGCGCGCCCTCCTTCAGTTCCCATATTCCCTCCTCTTACTGTCCGTGTTCCTCTCTAAACATCTTGCGCTCTGCCCTAGTTCTGAATCCATGAGTCTGGAGTGGATTAGTACGAAGGGCGTGCAACGGTAGGGAGGCAGTTTGTGGGCAGGGCGCCGCATGACCTCCCAGGTTTCCAGAGTCCCAGGCTGCCTGGGTCCGGCTTCACTGACCCTGGCGGGAGGAGATGTGCAGCATCCTCCTGCGCGTCTTGGCCTTGAGACTTGAACTCTGCGCTTCAATGGAACTCTGGGTTGAAGGCTAGGCCCTCCTGTCTTGGCATCGAGGCGTCTTCTAGGCGAACCGCACAGTCGCACATACCACTTACACAATGTAGGTTGGCCACGGGTTCATTCAAGAATCCTTAGTGCTGGGCCCTGCGCAGGAGTTCCCGTGATCCCAGGGCCTGGCCTGGTGCTGTCTTCAGCCCATGCTTCTGCCTTCTTCCGCGGTGCCCTGTCCCTCTGAGCTCTGCTTCCCCGCCAGGCCTAGACCATGGGGCAGACGTCCTGGAGAGGTGGCTCCTGGGGAGAACCAGCAGCTTTGGTCACCGCTGGAACCGTTCTTAGCACAGAGGTCGCCTGGATGCGCCTCTCGCTTTATTCGCACCCTGAAGCTCGGGCCTTAGGCGGCCAGACCATTCTCTAGAGTGGGAGACCTCCCTGGGATGTGGCCTTTCAGCTTCCGCGTTTGCCTAGAGAATTGGCGCAGATCTTCCGCACGCGCGTCTTTACGCAGCGCAGTCACTAAGGCACGCCGCGTGCCGGCCGAAGCCTGGTATCTGGACCTCTGAGCAACAGAGATTCTGTTAGCAAACAGTCGCTGTACCGGTAGAAGTGAAGGAGAGTCCTCGAAGGTCACGACCGTATCCACTTCTCACCCCCAACCCCTTCGCGCCCTAGCAAGGTCCCAGATGCCTTCCTCTCTTTTGGCTCTGGGCCTTTGTAGGCAGCATTTCTGTTCTCCTTTCGCCCAAGTCCTTTGCGTAGCTCACGTCTCTCTCAAGGCTTCGCCTCCTCTTGGGAACCTTCTTTGATTCCCTGGCTGGGGAATCTATGCTCTCACTCTCACGCCCTCTCCATCTCGTGCCCTCTTCCTCAGCCTCGTGTAGAGCCTTGTCGCAGCCGGTGCGATCCTCCATACTTCGAGCTCCTCGAAGGCGATGGCCGCCTGCTATTCATCTTTGAGTGCCAGTTCCTCACAGCTCCGAGCGCAGAGAAGATGCTCGATAGTTTCCCTTCGCTCAGTTTCCAGCAGGCCTTTTGGGTGCGGGGACAGGACCCCAGATGCAGCCTGGTAGAGCCAAGCGCACAAGTCCGGGGCCCGCAGGCCCGCAGCCACCTGCCTAGCCTCAACGCTCTGCCCGCCCTCTAGCCACCACCCCCTCCTCTCTAGTGGGCATAAGGTCTCCGCTCCCAGGCCTCCTGGGACTGAGCGACAGGCGAGCTCGGAGAGGCAGGTGCGCAGACCACGGCTTGGAGAACGTGGTTGTGGGTTGGAAGGGAAGCGGGGAGCTTGCCACGGGGTTCACGCCCTGCAGGTTTTTGGAAAAGGCCAGGAGAGTCCTCCGCGTCCAGACGGGCCAAGGTGCTGAGCACTCGCAGGACGCCAGTCCTGCTGGCTTTCTGCTCCCCCTGGGGGATTCCGGAGAGGAACTGAGAGAAGCTCCTGGTGCCGGTTTCGGGGCCTCCGCGCCGCCGGGGCTCCAGCTCACTGCGGTGAATGTGAGCGCCAGACGCACTCGTTTAGCTACGGGAGGAGGGGGGGGGGGGGGGGGGGGGGGGGGGGACCTTAATCCGGCCTCCCCTGAGCGTCGAGATCCCAGGAGCCAACATTGAGGGTGATAAATTGCTCTTGGGAAATAATGCACTTCGGTTAAATCATAAACTTTTAATTTTTTCTTATTACCAAAAATATTTTAATATTTGTCACCCTCGTTTTTTCCTTTTACCTGTTTTCTATTTTCAAATTCGGAGACATATCCCATCTCTCGAGAGCGCCCGCGAGGACCCAAGGCTGCGGTCCCATTAAGACATTTCCTGGTAATTGCTCTGGAGTCTTCCCTCCAGGACCCAGCCCACAGCACTGGAGCGTCTTGAAATTTTGTAAAACTCCAAGTGTCCCTCGAAGCCAAGATAGCACAGAAGGGCGCGGCTTCCACCAAGGAACAATGAGAAACCGAACAAAACCGAGTCCCAGGACAGACGCCTGGAGCGCCTGCAACAGAGCGCGTTTGAGGACCCGGAGCTTAAGGACACTTCAGTCTCGACGCCCAGCGCGCAGCGCGCAGGTAAGGAGTCTTTTTGATACTTGAAACCGCCTTCACTTGAGTAGCTGGGGTCTGTTTGAAGGAGAGATCACATGATTCACCAACTTGGTGGAAGTTAAGAGAGGATTGAATAACATACACACATCCCCTAGGAATGGAAGGGGTGGCAACGGAGGTAGGGCTTGGAAATCTTATTGCTTCAGTAACTAAATGGCTATTTATTGAGCACCTACTGTGTGCGAGGCACTATGCTAGGTGCTGGGACACAGTAGTAAACAAGACCTGCAAGCCCTTCTCTCATGGTGCTTACAGCCCAATGGGAGGACAGATGAAAACCAAGAAATAAATTCCTGGAGTGACACCTGGCTCACCACCAAGTAGTTGCATCACTTTGGACAAGGTCCTTGGGTTTTATTCTGTGTGTACTGGGAAGTCATTGGAATGAGACACACCAGAATTACTTAACAACAATCCCAGCAAACACACAAAGAATATTGGTTATCAGACACTCTACTTATGGTGGAATCTTACTTCTAATTATAGGCCAGAAGCTTTATAAATGGGGAGAGTTTTACAGCCCTGGGGTCAGTTGCTTGACTATCCCTTAAAGAATAGGGCCACCCCTGCTGAATGCTTTGGACTCCTCTTCTCCCTCCTTTCCCTTCAGGGAGCTAAGGAATAAAACAAGGGATGGTCACAGCTGTTCATGATTCTGAAAACATGTCCATTGACAGAGTGGATACCAGCAGCTAGATGTGTCCCTGACTTCCTCTCCCCACTTCCCACCAAGTGGAGTTTCCTCCTTCCCCGTGGAGAGCCTCAGGCCTCTGAGTTGGCACTTTCTGGAGACACTAAGTCCACATATAGGCATCTGAATATCTCTGCCTGAGAAATATAGGATTTGTATATGAACAAATGAGGTTTCTTGGGATTAAAAAAAAATCCCAGTGGTTGTAAGAACAGGAAAGACATGCTTTATTTCTAGGAATAAAAGCCAAAAGAATGTCAACATTGTATGCCTCTGCCTCAGGTTTTATTGTGTTCAGGTGTTTCACAGGCGTTAGGGCTTCCCCACCCCCATTCTTCTAATGTAAGAATCCTTGGTCAGCTTTTATCATAAATAATACTCCTTGAGGCTCTGTGTTTGCTAATGCAATCGGCCAAGTTATTGGAGCATACATTCTCTTGCCAATTTTATCACAAATTATGCACTGCAGAGGATAAGACCAAAGTCTGGCAACAAGCCCCAATCAGGGCTCAGAATAACACTTCCTCTTTTTTGTGGCACCTGCCCCCTAACCCAACAGCAGGACATATTAGGGCACTCAGCAGTCGCAAATGGTGCTACATTAAAAAGATTTATTTTCAGATGCTTGTTGTTTCTTTAAGGCATCATTTTTACATGTTCTGAAGACCAATGACCCTTAACATTTTATTTAATAAAAAAGTCATTGAAATATTTGTTGAATGAGTTGATGGTTAAGTAGAAAGAGCTATAAAAATGGACTTCAAGACCTAGGGCTTCTAATTACTGTAAGGCCTTGGGCAAATTACTTGACTTCTCTTACTCTCAGTGTAAGAAATTACCCCAAAACTTCGTGGCTTAAAACAACACATTTATGATCTTGTCTGGGTCCTGAGCGTCAAGAATCCAGGAGCAGCTTAGCGGGGTGGTTCTGACTCAGGGTCTCTTGTGAGAATGCAGTCTGGACGTTGCTGGGGCTGCCGCCATCTGAAGACTTGACTGAGCTGGAGGATCTGCTTCCAGGCTCACTCACGTGGCTGTTGGCAGGAGGCCTCGGTTTCTTATCACATGGGCCTCTCCCTGAAGACTGCTCACAACACAGCATCTTGAATCTTCCTGTGCAAATGATCTGAGAGGGCCCAAGACAGAAGCCTGGGGCAGTGTGGGAGAGGACGACATCAGGTGTGAATACAGAGGAGGGATCTTTGGGGGCTGTCCTGGGGCCTTCCTACCACAGGCTCCACCTGGAGAACAGAGTGAGAAGCACTTTGTAGGCAGCCAAATACCTCACCTGTTCTGTTTCTGTCGGACAATATCACAGCCAGCTCTTGGCAGAATTGTGCAGAGAACTCCATTTTGTCTTCAGTTCCACCACTTCCCTCTGCCAGTGCACATTTTGCCCTGCTGGGGCTGGCTTTTGCCCTTTTTCCAGTTTCTTTAACATCTTCTCGCGCCTCACAGTTCTCATCTCCAAACAGTGTCCTATTAATTTCTGTCAGCTTCTGTGAGCTAAGATGCTCACTAATTATTAAGGTGCCAATAAAGGACTTGAGGAGCTGGATTTTAGAAGGGAACTGCTTCAGGCCAGTGTGACAGTGATGGGGACGTTATAGGCAGTGTTGCCGATGCTGTTGGGCAGGGAGCCCCTTGCGGCACCCCTGTAATGATAGCACTTCACTCTCTGCTCTTTAGCTAGTCCTGATCCTGATATCTACAGCTAAATAAAATGTGAAAATATCTGTAAGGAAAAAATTAATTAGCAATCTACTGATGAGGAGCCTGTGCATTGACTTAAAATATGCTGATCAACTTGACTTTTCCTTTTTTTGTTATTTAAATTTTATTTTACTGGAGTAAGACCTTGACTTGGTTTAGAGTCAGAGTGCTGAAGCCTGGTGAGTCTCCTGCCCCGGGCACTCCTGCTCTTCACAGCCCCCCAGAGAGCCTCTCTCCAGAGAGAATCCTTTTCCGTTCTTCGAGAAGCTCTTCACATCTCTATATTTCTAAAAAATGTGCAGACTGCCAATAATCAAGGAGTTAGTTCTCTGACCCCCCACCCCCTCTGCTTCCCCTCCTCCACCCTCCCAATGGAGTTCTATTATGGTTTTTTGGGTTGAATTAACAGCGTTTGCTTGTTATACCTATGTAAAGAGTCACAGTTGAGCCTTGTACTGTATTATGACTATTTGGTTTCCTGCTTTCTGCTAATTGCTCTATTCCCCACTTTCTTGCTTTGCTTTGTAGCTGTCCCTGATTCTCCCCAGCCTTCCCAGAGCCTCTCCCACAATTTCCCACAAGGTCAGCCATGTCAGGTAATCTGCCATTCTTTTCTCTTTCTTGGAGACACCATTTCTGGAGGTCCTTTCCTTTTGAGTTGACTTGCCTCCTTTCCGTTTCTCACATCTTCCCCTTTCTCGTTTACTTCCATGTTTAGTTAGAGTATCCTCCAGTATTTTCATCAGCTTGGAGAGATGGCATGACAATGGCATTCCTCAATGTGAGTCTCTTTAAGTCCCACTGCTCCAGTCTGGAATGGCTGCCTGGGGTCTCCCTTTATCTTCATCCAGAATATTCCCTTCACTTCTCTCCTGTATTGGAACTCCAGTTTTTGTGTCCTGTCTTCCCCTCTTCATATTTTTGGGTTGCAGGAATGTCCCGGCTTTACGTTTGCTCCTCTCCCTGGCTCTGGTCCCCTACCTTTGACTTTCTGAGCTCCTCTCTGTCTTAACTCTTGGCATTCTTTCTCCCCTGCCATCCAGGAACCAGTGCCCTCATGCTGCCCTGTGGCAGTCCTGCCCTCTGTGAAGTAGTACATGCTTCTCTATTCTTGTTAGAACTTTCCCTAAAAACATATAAAGGAACAGCTGTATCTGGAACAATCCTGGCTTAGACCTCTAAAAGAGCTGGCATCCAGAGATGTGTGGGTTAGTGGCAAGAAGGAAAGATCAGTCATGACCCAACCTGGTAAAGCCTCCTCAGCCTGGTGGTGAGTCCCAACAGGACTTGCTGGAGGAGTGGGGCAGAGGAGGGGATCTATCCTTCCTGGTCGTTACCCACAGGGATTTCACTGACCTTTGCTCGGTTGGACGAGTGAGGCAAGACATAGATTCAGAAAGTAATTTGAGAGCAGACAACCGTAGCAGGTAGCAGCCAACAATGATTGAATTCTTCTCTACACATACTATGTTCCAGGTACTATGCAAAAACTCTTTATGTATATTATTTTATTTAATGCTCAATAAGCCTAGATGGAGAAATCTGTTATTTCCCCATTTTGAATATGAGGACACTGAGGCCCAAAAACTTAGACAAGACTTGCCCAGAGTCATAGAGCTAGTAAGTGGTGGATCCAGGATTTGAACTCAGGTGTTGTCTGACTCAAGAGCCCTCATCTTGCTATCACAAGCCCCTTGGTATGACCCAGTGTGAACTTGGATGGAACCCAAGCATGGTACGAGGCAGAGGATCCTTGAGGGCTAGATCTTAACAGAAGGCTCCTTGAGCAGCTGCCTTCACGAAAGGATGGGAAGGATCGCATAGGCTGAGGGGAGGGAAAGGAAGCGGTTGAGGTGGAGAGGTGTGTGCATTGGGGCAGGTACAGAGAAGGGATGAAAGACTAGATGTGAACTGGGAAAAGGTGAAAGGTAAGGTGGACCAGATCTCAGTGGCACTGGATGCCAGAATGAAGGGGTGGCTATCTATCAGATGGGCAACCAAAATAGTACATTTCGGAGATGGGACTTCATGAAGTTCAGTATGAGAGTGTCACATGGCTGGGTGGAGATGGGAAGAATTGGAAGTTACCCTGTACTTATTTACTGTTCTTATTTATTCTGGGTAAGCGTTTGCAATGTCTCTGCTAATGCAACATTTATTTCAGTAAATTCCCCTAAATGCTTACTTTTATCAGAAAGCAGAATGCCTAGTCTGCTGATGAGGACTTATTTTGGTCTGTTATTATGGTTTTAACCTAATATATCTTGTAGAAGTTCTTTGCTAAAAATATTTTTAAGTTTGTACTTACTATGCTAGAGTGGACTGATTCCCTTATCAACTTATGTTCAAGAGCTTAATTCAGTAGGATAATTTTAGCAATGATTAGTCTTCACTATAAATCAGGGCAGTCCATTTATAATCCTTGGATTATAATTTAAAAGATAATCTGAATCCTTGTATTTCATAGTATGTTATATACACCTAGATTCTTTGTTTATTAATCTCCATAATAGCCACAAGGTTTTGAGAGAAAGAAGCCACCTTAGAATGGCATCGCAGGAGTCACTTATGTGCATGCACGTCATGGGGCCAGGACTGGTACCTAAGTCTGTCTAATCCTGCTCTACCAGACTGCCTTGCTGAAATACTTGTTTCAAGATGTCTGAACACAGGGCACATTTATTGGATATGTGAAGATGCATTTGAGCCGAGTAACTAGGTCAGATACCTTGAAGTTCTTTTGTGGTCCTGGTTGTTGGCCCAGAACCTCCTCCTCATTTATGAACAATCCTACCATGGTTCTCTGGCTTGCTGACACAAATTCTGTGATGGACACTGCTGACTGCCCAGCCAACAGTCATTTCTCCTGTTCTTTGTTAATCAGACCTTGATAGTTTTTGGTATCCAGTGACCCAGAGGCTGCTTGATTAAACCAATAATAGACTCTCCATTACCCTGCCAGTGATTGGTTTAAAGGTGGGCATGTGACCCAGTCTGGCCAATGAGCAGAGGTCTGCTGTGGGCTCTAGGAAGAGTTTTCCTTGCTTTTCAAGAAAGTTGCACAGGAGGAAATGATCCCATTTTTCTGTTTTGGGATGTTGTTGTCTGCATGTCACCACCTCACCGTTGGAACTAGGGCACCCTCCTTGGGACCATGAAGGGGAACTGGCTGAAGAAACATGACCATCAGATGAGGATGGGGAGTGGTAAAAGGGCAAGGATATAGTTTCTTGCTGATTTTGTAGAATTGCTGAATAACCAACTTTGGAATCCAACTTTGAAACTTCTTGATATGTGAGAGAATTCATCTTCCTTATTGTTTAAGTCCTTTCTGGTTAGGTTTTCTGTTGGTGCAGTCAAAAGCTCCCTGCATGACAGCAAAGCATCCCATCTCACCACCTCAGGTTTTGTCTAGACTCGGACTTAGCTGAATTTGTACAACTGTGGCTACATTTTTGCAGGTAGACGCTGGGACTCTTCTGGTATGCAATCTGAATCTTCTTATGGATTTTCTGTTCAGCTATACTCTCTTTTCACATACTTTAATGTAGTAAGATTGCGATTATTTTTACTGACCAGTTTACTTGGGTTGACATCTGCTTACTATATAAATAACCCCTGAGTTTTGCGATCCAGAAGGAATAGGAATGAGTTGGGCTGAGTTTCTCCCTGCAATGATCTTGGAACAGTAGATACTGCTCTCCTTTTGCAGCTATGGGAAACATGATGTTGGCCCCATTGGGATTGGGGCACTGGAGACACCTCCCCCCACCAACATACGCACAGTAGCTTCTCAGGTCCTATCCTGAGTCCTATAATTGTGCTAATTTTGGCAGTCCTGTTGCAGCTGTGAGGCTGCTTAGCAGTGCCTCTTACCAGTGCTCAGCAGTGTTCTGACCTCACTCCCTTCAGTGGGGCTGCACTAAAGGACCACTAAGCCATCATCCTTTCTGCCTAGGGATGGGCACTGGTTTCTCTTGTCCTGGGACGAAAGACAAGCCGACTGTGCTGCTCCCTCAATGTACCATCCCGGGGTCCCACTTCCCTTCACAAAATCTTCCTCGGTTTTGCATTTCAGGAAAAATAGGAGTGAGTTGTGCTGAGTTTCTCCCTGTAGCCATCTTGCAATAGTAGGAACTGCTTCAGATCTCTCGAGTGGACAGTCCCCTTCTTTGGCTCCATGTCTTCCCTGTCCCTCCAGTCCTTAACGCCCTGCCTTCTGTTCCCAGCTCCCACAAATTACCAAAAATGAACTGGCAAAGGCAGCCAGGCTCTCCTAATTGCAAATTCATGACCTTTGCTCAGCCCTGCTTTCCCTTAACCGTTTGCAGCAGCTGGCACCGCTGTCTATCCTCTAAACTTTCCTCTCCAAAAGCCCTGACCTCAGCCCTTTGACTTCTCTCTTTCCCCTTTCAATCTGGGAGAGCCCAGCTGCGTACTGAAACTCTTTAGCTTCTTGCCAAGAACAGTCTGGGTAACTTTCTACCCAGGACATTTTAGGTCTCATACCTATAGCTCAATAGGGGTCTGCTGAATGACCTCAGACCTTCCTCCTGCTCTGACCTCTTCCCAAGTTTGTGTGCTTAGTGGGCATTTCCATGTGGGTGTCCAGACATTGCTTCTAATTCCTTCTGTCCAAAGCAGAAGTTCGCTTTCCTTCTATGCTGACTCTCCACTCTTCTTCCTTCTTTATTTCAGCCTGTAGTAGCATCATTCACCTGGGCTGGTAAGATTGGGGTTCTCATGGATGTGGCATCATTTACCAGGGCTGGGAAGATTGGGGTTCTAATGGATTCTTCTTTTTCCGTCTTCTCTCATTTGCTGCCAACCACCAAGCCTTGTCTAATCCTTCGTCTTAATGCATACTCATTCATCCCTCCTTTTCCTGTCCCATCTTTAGCTTTTGTCACTTCATGCCTGAACTGACAAGAGCTTCTCTTTACTCCCAACTAATCCACACAATTACCAGATTTCTATTTTAAAACCAGACTTGACACTTCACATGTCACACCTGTGCTAAGATACCTTTCATAACGTGGACAAGGTGTTCACTGCTCTCCTGGCTCATAGGGAAATATTCAATTGGTTTTTCCCAGTCTGCCTATGGTTAGGGAAGAGCCTCTCCCTTCAGGCCATCTGCCACTCCAAGGGGGTAGGACTGTTGGATGGGGGGTTTTATGTAGATGGCGGGCCATTTGGGGCATGGAGGACCTGACAGTGTTCTCCGGTTGGCGACACTGAGCAGGATTCAGCTTGCTCTCAGCTCCCCGGTCATGGAAGTGCAAAGACTCCACCATCTGCCCTCCAGTAGAACTGAATTTCCCCTTAGCTGCTCCACTCTTCCTTCTTGTCCCCTCCCTCCCACTGGGTTTAACTTTGTTTTGAGTAGTAGAAAAACTTCCCTGGGCAAGTGAGCACCCCAATCCTCTGTCTTTTGCTTTGAGGCACTTGATCTTTGCAGTTGCTCCCCAAGAGAATGACTCTCACAAGTATGGGAGTGCTGGGGGAGGGGAAGGACCCTCAGGACACCTGTGAGAGGGGAGGGGAGAGGGCAGTGTGCTGAAACCCAGGAACAGTTCCTAAGGGAAACAACCTTGCCACTCTTACATGACTCTCTCTGCCTTTAAAGTAAATTTCAAATGTCCATTTCAGCTTCAGTCTCCTAAACTATAAAACAGAGATAATAATGCCTTCCCCAAAGGTTGATGTGAGGATCAAAAATGAAATGCCATCTAGGCAATAGACCCAGCTTGGAACAAAATAGGAGCGGAACAAAGTTTTGTCATTTCTCCTTTATTCCTCTTCCTCATTGTGGCTCTAAATAGCCTCTGACTCTCACCCTGAAGTTACACGCGTTACATCTGCCCCATTTCATTGTCCTCACCTGAGTCACGTGACCAGCCTGGCTGTCAAGGAGGCTGAGTATTGCAGTCTTTGTTCTGGGCGGACGTATGCTGTCCTGAATATTCTGTTACTATGGAAGGTGAGAGGATGCTGGTGGACAACCAACCAGTGGTTTCTGCTATATCATCTTGGTGGCTTTCTTTTTTTATTCCTCTTCTCTCTTTTCCTTGGGCACAGAATTTTAACAAGGAGTTCATAAGAACGCCTTACACTAATCAAGAAATACATATCCCATTCTCTTGTGTCTTGCTGGCAAAACCCACCTTTTATTCTAGAGGCTAAAAATGGCAATTACACACCTCATCACCTCCTTTGCATTTATGGGTGAGCCTGACACTCAGTTGTGGACAATGCGGCCATGATACATCACATAGCAGGTGTCTGCTGAGGACTTTAGGGAATGATTTTCCTCCCTAATGAAAAGAGAACACCACTGGTGCAACATTTCAAAATCCCCTCAGCCCCTCTGCTGGGGCGGCCAGCTCTGTGCAAGCCAGTGCCTGTCTGTGCAGGTGCCATCTGATGGGGCCTCACCTGGCCCCAGGCAGAGTAGTTCTCACTTCCTGTTCTGGGACTTCTCTGGTGCTGCAGCCCTGGAAGTCCGCTGGGACCCTGCTCTCTGCCCTCCTGCTAACGTAACCTGGTGCTGTGGGGGAACTTAATGCCTGTGAGGCAAATCTTGACCACTGCAAGGTCAGAGGTGATAAACCCTTTCTCCTTTTGTCTCCTGAATGGACAATTATGAGATGCATGGCTCCTCAGGAAATCCCAATAGGTTTGAGCACCAGTTTCCCACAGTGGTGGCCACAGTAATAATGCCTCCTATATTGGCTTTCCCTCCATCCCTGTTTCACTGCCATATCCTAAACTCCTACTCTTTATTAGGGAATCACATTCCCTAACCAACTACCTGCACACAAGTCTTTGTCTCAGGCTCTGCATTCAGAAAAGCCTAGACTAAGAGAATCCTTTGAAGAGAAATGCCCTCCCTTCCTATCTCCCTCTTCTTCTCACCTGTCCTACCCTCTCCTCTTTTCTCTTTTCTTCCTATTGTCTTGTCTGAATGAGGTGTGTGGAACAATAGCAGCCACTTTATGACTATGAGGAGAAGGTCAAGAGAATTGCTGACAAGCTGTCTAGAGTCCTCACATTGGTAAACCATTGAACCAAGCCTTGAATGAGCTACCTCGGATGTTTCTGTTGTGCAAGAAAAGTAAACTGCAATTATTTAAACCGCTTTTAGTTGAATAATGGAATTTGTGGCTACAAGTATTTTTACAACAGAGTCCATAAATCCCTTTGCTTGTAGATGAATATATAATACTACCACACATATTTATTCACATATTTTTTCAAATGCATGTTAATGACCTACACATTCATTTAAAAGGATATGGTAGGCACTATTGTTTTCTTGCCTGACATGTATTCCTCCCTTCTTTGTAGTAGGATCCTGATTTTCCCCCCAGGCATCCTCTTTTTTTCTTGTAGCCAAGTGCCTGGGCTAGTCTCTGCTCATTATTGGTCTAGGAATGGGCATGTGTACACACTTAGGCTAATGACACTTGAGGGAAAGGTTTCCAGGTGGCTTCTGGGGACAATTTCCTTCCCATAAGAGAGAACTATGGGAAGAGATGACTTTCTTACCTTTCTGATGTGTCTGAGTCTGACAGCTGGAGTGCCACAGCTATTGTGCTGCTAGTCTGGGGATGAACCTCACAGCGAGGAGGCAGAGCTGAGTGGTGGGAAGACCTGGGTCCATGATGACGATGCTGATCTGGTGAACCGGTGCTCTCTGAAGACATTCTCTGGCCTTTCTGTTGTACGAGATAAAAAATAAATATCCTTATTATTAAAGCCAGGTTGAGTCTGGGTTTCTATGTCTTGCCATTGAAAACATCCTAACTGTTTAAACTCATTACTAAACTTAGTCTAACTTTTTGCTCCACGTTTTCTCAGTGAACAGATACTCAGAGCAGATCCCCAATCGTGTGAGGTCTGTGAAATATCTGAATGTTAGAAAGGGGTCTGTATCCTCTAAAAAGTTGCGAATGGCTGTTCTAGAATATCTTTCAAGCCTATTGCACCCTTCCTCTTTTGGTTCCTATCTCCTTCTTCCCCCTTTCTGCTCCCACAAGGGCTTGGAAAGTATTCAGGGTGAAGAAACAAGAAGGAATTAGCGAGGGCATTGCCAGGCTGCCTTTGCCAGTGAGAGGGAGCGGGCTTATCCAGAGAAGGGCAGAGTGGACGCTGCCTGGGGCAGACCGTGGCTCTTGATGGTCACTCAGTAATTGGCTGTCGAATTTAATGAGCTTTTACGGGAAGGACGAGAGGGAGTCTTTGTTGTTGCTTAGTGGAGAACTAGCCCCAAAGATGAGGAGTGATCTGTTCATGGTGGAAAATTCAAGTCAATTACACCCAATTCAATGATTTTTTTCTGAGACTTAACATAGTTGGTGCTGCATGAGCTGCCCCAGTATGTAGTTCACTCTCCTGCTGTCAAAGTTGAAGAGTAGTTATGTCATGTACAAGATGCCCCATGATACCACATGGTACATGCTACCAATCTGATGAGCGAAATTGCAGCATCTGGAAAGCAAAAAACTGGTGGCTCTTCAGTCTATATTGAGACCTTACAATTCTACCTGGAGGAAGTTTTTGTCTGTTGTCTTCATATGGACTGACCAATAGAACTAAGAACCTCTGCAGATGGGGTGACGATGGAACAAATGGCAGATCTGGTCCTTTAGCCCTGGTTTCCCAAAGTGTGCGAATGTTGGCTCTACCAGATGTTAATAAGTATTGTAAGAAATAAGATTCCTGAAGTCCAATCTTTTAGGAAACCCTAGGTTACAAGTAGATATAAGGATTCTCTATGGCAGGTTTTCTGTGGCCTTGAATGTGCCAGTGGGCATTGTGAATCTTTAAGAGAAGAATGCTGTACGAATCTTTTCCCAAATTTATTTGGCCAGGGAATCCTTTCTCCACTGGTCTGGTCTAGTGGAATGTTTTGGGGAACACTACCCAGCCTAATGGAATTAATGATGGGATCCAGTAAAAATGAAGCACGTGCAACTGGAAATAGTGGATTCTCTGTTGAGAATGTAAAATTCCCACATAAATAGCATTGTGATCAACCCATTCTGTCCTCCCATATTTCTGATACCATGCTCTGTTTAGAACTGATATCTTTCTTTTGGGAATAATAGTTAACAGTGGGATCAGTTTACTTTGGGAGTAACACTACAGTCAACACTCTCTCTCAGTATGGCCAGTGTGCTTTCTGCAATAGCATTGTACAATTGGAAACCTATTTGTGGTTTCCCCAGCTCAGCATCTGACACCCATGAGGAATGAATGCTCCAGACTCTTCTCCTTTGACTGTTGTCTTCTGCCCATTGGAGGTTAAAGAAAACCTTCCCTCTAAATTCCTAGAGATTCTTATGCTCCAAAGTGTGGGAAGACTTTGGATGTTTTGTGGATAGTGGTGAAACCTTTGCCTAAGTGGATGAGAAGCACAAGTGAAGGATGTAGACACCCAAACCTCATCAACAAGCCTTTGGACTAAATGAAATTGTTGATTACACAATAAACCTGCCCAAGTCATGAAAGCACTCAGGTATTGAATTCTAGGCAGGCAGAATTTTGTGCAGTTACTTATGACCAACATGGCTGGCTTCCCCATGTTTCATGATGAGTGGAGGAAGGAGTGCATTGCCTGGGGAGTGAAGCAAAGCTGTCCTTCAGTCAGTCACTGTAGGTGTACTCAGCAGACCCACTCAACAGGAAGTCAACCTCTGGGAGGGAAGAGGAAAAGGGACAGTGATATGTCAGCTGATGTCCAGTCAGAGCAGTGGGCGACATCACATTAGAGCAAGAGAAGAGAGGAAATAATTATTCTTGTTACATAGAACAATAGCTCCCAAACACAAGCCAGTTTTTCTCTTGTGGGGAAATGAAAGCTTTAAGGAAAAAGAGGTTATATGTTGAGTTTTTTATGTTTAAAATTTAAAGGATGGAATTATGTTTCACCTAATCTTTCAAAGTGTACATGTCCTTGGTTAGGCAATGATAGTAGGTAGTAGCTGTTTTCTTTTTTTTTAACTTTTAATCTACTTGACCAAATAAAAAGTTATTAACTCTCGTGTTAGTCTCATGGCTTTAAAATTTGTGTGTGATCATTTTCTTGTGCTTTGTTTGCAATTATACTGCTCCACAGGTGGAACCACTGCTCTGGAGCACGTCACGAGCTTAGTCAAGAGTTTCATGCTATGTTGTAAGATGGTGAGAATGGGAGAGAAAGAGGAATAGAGATGACTTGGAGGATATGAAAGTTAAGAAGAGCCCAATGAGGATCCCCAATGCAAATCTGAAACATAATTTGTATTAGAACAGTAAGTTTTAGGTAAGTTAATTATCCACAGCTAACAATGATACAGCTATGATGCCTATTTCAGGGCAGCTGTGACGGTCCACCTCCCTCAGGGTGGGTTCTGGCCTCCTGGCTTGAGGAAAAGAAACCAGCTCCTACAAGTGACTAGAGACTTCTGAAAAATGTCCAGAAATCTTATTAAGAAGAGGGTTACAAAGTTAATTGCTTCTGTTTTAAGCACACAATTTTAGGTTTCTTATAAAATATTATTTTCAAAGTTACCTATGATTCTGCTACCTAGTAACTGCCGGTTACAAGTTATAAAATCCCATTTTTTTTCCTGGTAAAGCATTTGTTATCTAAAATGGTGAGATATATCTTTTGAAATCATAGGATAAGAAGCTGCTTGGATTCGAGCTATCAAAGTTTCATCAGCCATATCTACTGATGATACTCAAATACTTCATATGTGAGGTGTGATTACAAGAGAATGGGATTGATTTATATGTGTGGTTGATGAAATCTGTCTCATTCTCTATAGTAATATTTCGGACATGAATAAGAATTTCTAAGAGAGAGGGAGTAGAGCTTAGTAACTTTGGAGTCAAACTGGTTTCAATCTCTGAAGCTTAGGCAAGTCACTTAACCTTTCTGAAACTCCAATTCTTTAACTATAAAATGTGGACAATAAAACTTCCAACCTGAGGAAATTATGTTCAATATGATGGGTTGAGGAAACGCTAAAATCTTCCACTCATACACCAAATTGCTGAAATGATAATAAAAAGAAATTCATGGCCAAGCTTTAAAACAACAGAGGGGACTGTCTATGCACTAGAAATGGAGAGTCTTTAAGGGAAAAAGCAGAGCAGGAACCACATCAGTAAGCAGAGGCCACCATACTACTGCTAAGGGCCCAGGTGGCCTCTGGTGGCCCAGTGGCAATCTGAAACTGCGACTGTCATGAAACTGCCCCACCAAGAGGGGACAGGATATATAAGTGACCCACAACAAAACTGACCAGTAACTCAGGAAGGTCACCATCAAAAAAGAGACAATATGACATTATATTTTCTTAATTGGCCGTAACTACATCTCCCATTCCACATTCTCTTCTTATAAGGTGACTTTGACACAGGTCCCATTGAGAGGT
The DNA here is from genome assembly GCF_021613505.1 of Equus quagga. Taxonomy (NCBI): domain Eukaryota; kingdom Metazoa; phylum Chordata; class Mammalia; order Perissodactyla; family Equidae; genus Equus; species Equus quagga. The sequence goes on along the minus strand of NC_060267.1, from coordinate 171,366,949 downwards.
GGAGTCTAAGTTCCCATCTCTTAAATTTGGGCAGGTTTATGGCTACAGCAGAAGTGGTTATGGGACTTCCAAGGCTAAGTCATAAAAGGTAATACAGGTTCCACCTGGGTATCTCAGGATGCTTGGTCTCAATGCTAAGCCACTCCATAAGGAAGCCCAAGCACTCCGTTATGGAGGCCACAAGAAGAGAAACCAAGGCCCCTTCTTCTCTGCCCAGGCTGAGCTGGTGGCAAACACCAACTCGACAGTCACATGAGTCTGTCTAATCTATCTACTTATAGCTATTGCAAAAAAGAATCCTCAGTTTATGGTTTGAATAGCACATTGAAATGGCTGAAGAGTGAATCAGTGAGCCAAAAAGTTGAGCTGAGAAATTCTTCCAGAATGTTATACAGAAAGAAGAAGAGATGAAAGATAAGGGATACCAATGAGGGAAATGGTACAGTCCTAGCTTAACTGAGGGGGAGAAGCCAACGGAAGGACAGCAGCATTCATTAACCATAGACGAGCATCCCACAAGCATTTCATGGGTGAAATCACAAGATTTTCTGGAAAATCCATAAGAAACTTGAGTTATCTCCCTGACTACCATGTCAGTGTGTCCGGGGCACAGAGTTTTAGCCAAACTTCTACCAGGGACATAAAAATCAGTCTCGCTTTCCCACAAAATGTGTTTATTTTTTTCTTTTATAAACCTCGTCTCATCTTTGTTCTCTGGCAATCAATCTATATATGTTTGATCTTTCTCTTATTCTAGTAAATTTCAGCTGTACTTTTAACTAAACTGAAGGTTCATTCTCTGACAAAAGTATGAAAAAAAAGTAAAGAAAGAAATGGAACTAGATAAGGAAATTCAAACATTCTAATAAGAGTTCCAGGAAGAAAAAGTGAAGAGAATGGAAGAAAGGCAATAGTTGAAAAAATAATAATTGAAAATTTACCAACACGAGAGATGGTCATAAGTTTTCAGATTTATAGAGCCTGTCGAGTGCAGAACAGGATAAATAAGAATAAACCCATACTTAGAAATGTTATATGAAACTTCAGAACATTAAGGAAAAATAGAAAATTTAAAAGATATCCATTACAAAAGGCATACTAACACCAGAGAGTAATAATCTGAATGACACCAGACTTCTATTTAACAACACTGGATTCAAGTGGACAATGGAAAATATCTTTGAAACCCTGATGGAAAATAATTTTGAACTTATTTTTATACCCAGCCCAACTGTAATTCAAGTGTGCATGTTAAATAAGTAAATTTCAGACAATAAGGCCTCAGAAATTTTACTATCACAGATCCTCACCAAAATAACTTCTAAAAGATGTACTCCAAAAAGAAGACAATTAAATGGGAAGCATTTATATGATGTTAAACCTGCATTTTCTCTGCTGTTAAAAAGGATGGAAATGCCCAGCACTATTTTTCTCCTTTCCACATTATTCATGTCTTTAATGTGGATGTGATATGTGGCACTGCAGCAGGCATCTTGTGACCGTGAGGCTACAAGAAGAAAAGGAAGGCCAAAGAACTGCAGAAATATAGATCCTGATATTGTTAGCCTATTGTATCATCTCTAGTAATTCACCTACTTTCTTGTTATGTGAGAAAAATAAGTTCCTATTGATTTAGGCCATTGTTGATTGGATTTACTGCCACTTCACCCAATGCATTTTCTTTTCTTATCCTTAAAGTATGAGCTATTAGGATTAAATGGGGGGTCAGGTTAAAATTTTCCAGTACCTAATACATTCTCCAATAAATATTAAGCTTCTTAATCCTCCAGGTTGTAAGCTCAAGAAAGCATACTACCTTTATTGTTATTTGCATTCTCATTGCTTAAACCATTCAGTCCAATTCATTGTATATTTATTGAATGCTGATTTATGGGCTAGGTACTTTGATATTTGCTAACTCATAGTAGGATATCAACAAATATAGGTTGAATGGTTAGATGAATAAAAGCTGCAGATAGAGCAGCAAAAATTAATACTGATTGTTGCCTTAAATATTATCAAATCAACCACCTACCTTTTCTATTTTTCCCTACTCTGCTAACACAGCTTCTGCAATGTTCAAAAGAGTGTTTCTTACCATCTTTTGCCATCTTCCTAGCTTCTTTGACTCAACATTCAACACATAATTTTTAACTCATTCTGAAGAGAGCTATAAGTGGAGGGGAAAAGTGACTTTATTATCCTCTCCCTACTGACCCAGATTTTGTCAATTTAAACTTATTTAAAGAGCTGTGAACCCCTTGAATTCTCAGACAAGTAACCAAAAGACAGCATATACAGAATGGAGGTTTTTTTTTGTGAAATCATTCATACACTGGGACACAAAATGTTATGAGTGTTAGTCTTTGAAAAGGAAGTGTCAGGGAAGAGGAAAAGTGAAGGATGAAGCCTGAAGACCTAAAAAAATACCCAAAACCTTAATACACAAAGAAATGTCAAAGGAGAGCCATGCTCATAAAATAGAAATTGGTTGAAGAGTATATGAGGTTATTAAAAAGGGTTTGTAGAGGCTGCAGGAAATTGAATAATTTGGTCAAGTAGAGAAGTCTTATAGACTATTTCAAAGTAAAAACATCTAGCTTTTAACTAGCATCAGGTTTCATATAAGAAAAGCACCATGTGTTGAAAGCAAGGTATGAGGAAGAGGAAACATGTCAACCCTCAGTCTCTGACTGGCATACAGCAGAAGATTCAGAGAGTTGGCTGTGCAATAAGATGGAAACAAAATCAGAGTTTATCAGAAAGGAAATAGCAAGGGTAGAAGTCAGTGATCCCACTGACAGATGGACTATCTGGGAGAGCAGAAAAGCCAAAGCACGTGTGAGGTAAAGACCCAGGTGAGAAATGACCAGAGGCACGTGAGGTGTGGGGGGCCTACCAGGCCTATGGTCAGACCAAGATGTGAACCTGCTAGGTCTCCTTACTAGCTGTGGGACCTTGGGCAGGTCACATAGTCACTCATCATGATCTATAGATTGGGAATAAAACTGGGTTATTGTGAGGATCCAGAGAAAATGAATATAAAAGAGATTGTTAAAATTATAAAGGAAAGTAGACTATAGAGAAGAGAAGGTGGGAGAAAATAAAAATGAAGATTTATTTTGTTCATAAACATACTGACAATGCTCAGAGATTGTTGGAGATACTTTTCTTGGTGTCAGGAAAAAGCTATTTATACTAAAAACATTTGAAGAAACTTCTCTGAGTGCTTACCACATACTAGGAACTATACTTACTGATTCTAGGATAAAAGACGGTCCCTTGGAATTTCATATTTGTCATGGAAATTACCATGTGGATGGAAGTAAAGTATGTGTGAAGTCCCATCACATATTATATACATGGCTTACGGTATAGGGACAAGTAACTGTAAGTCATTTGGATTAGGGATTGGGAAGGGAGACAGATGTATTAGTCAGCTATTGCTGAAATAGAGTCATAACAAACCATTCCCAAAAGTCAGTGGCTTGCAACAATCAGCATATAATTTCTTCATGCATACATCTGCAATTGGCGGGGCCAATACTGGGCTTAGCTGAGATTAGCTGGGTTTAGCTTCAGAGTCTGTGGATTGGGCTCAGGTCTTTTCCACATGTCTTCTCATTTAGGAAACAGAAGCTACCTGGGGGCATGTTTTTCTCGTGGTAGATGGCAGAAATTCAAGAAGGATGAGTAGATGCTTGTCATGCCCCTTAAGAAGCTGTCATACTATCACTTCTGCTGACAATCCACTGATCAAAGCAACTCATCTGGCCAAGCCCAACACTAATGGGAAATGAGCATACTTTCCTTACAGTGGGAGATACTGCACGGTTACATGGCAAAGGCTGTGGAACTACTATTTTACTACAGGAGAATGGAGAATTGGGAGCAATAATTTCAACCTATCATATGTTCACAAAAAGACACGTATGCAGCATTATTCACAATAGGCAAAAACTGGAAACGACCAAAATGTCTATCAACCAGAGAACAGGTAAACAAAATGTGGTATATCCATAGAATGGAATCCTAATCAGTAATGGTAAGGAATAGACTTCTGATACATTCTCCAATATGAGTAAAACTCCAAAATATTATGCTAACCAAAGAAGCCAGACACAAAAGTCCACATATCCAGAAAGAAAAATCTACAGAGATAGAAAATACATTAGTGGGCTGAGATTGGGAATAGAGCAGTGACAGCAATGGGCATGAAGGATCTTTAACTGGGGTCATGGAAATGTTCTAAAATTGTAGTGATGGTTGTTGAAGTCTTTAAATTTATTAAAAGTCATTGGATTGCACACTTAAGATGAGTGATTTTATGGTATGTAAGTTATATTTTAATAAAAGAATGAAAAAAGAAAGGAAGAAAATGGATTCACTATTGGGTAACAAAAATTCTATTCTATCTCAAGGGTTTTTCTGAGCATCAAATGAGATGATGTTTATAAAGTGGTTGACATAGGGACTGGCACATAGCAGGTGCACAATGGGGGCCATTATTGTTATCATTTCAGATAGATGGACCAGCCATGTGTAAAGCATTAGGGGTGAGAGGAAGCAAGGCGTGTTCAGGAAGCCACTGGTTTGGAATAGCTGGAAGGTAGATCACACAGTGACTATGCAGGAACTTGCCCCAGGTCTCTGAGTTGGGAGGTGGTGGAGCCTTTCAAAGGGACTTGGCTCAGTCTGACTGCAAAGTAAATGCTTGCTTCCTGGAGCCTGTGTTATATGTAGCACTGTCTGGGGGGGGCCCTAGGTTGTAAACCTTAATTATTGATCACTTAGGGGAACCAAGAGAAGCTTATCTGTGGGTATTTGAATTAGCTTAGAAACAACAAGTAAACACCATTTAACTCAGTAGGGAAATTGCAATGTCTGCATGACATATCCAGAGAGAAAAGACAAAAGGATGAGTAAATACTAGACACTCTGTGTTACCTGTCTGGACATGTGACTGTGGACTTGCTTGGATGTGGCTAAAAGATAGTCTAAGGTGCCGTGGTCCTGCAGGTAGTGACTGATTGCTATGAGCCAGGGACCGAGGACAGAGGGTACACTGCTCATTGCCAAGTGCCTTCTCCAGGGATGGACAAAGGCTGGGATATGGGAGACACAGGGATGTGCTCTAGAAGTGGCTCACGATGTCACCTGGGGTCAAACTGAAGCCAAACAATGGTGTGTAGTGTGGAAGCAGGGGCCTGAGCCTTCTGTCGGAAACGGGCACAATGGAGGCCACCTCTGCATGCTGCTCAAGGTCCTCTTGGAGGTTAAGAAAGATCACATGGAACAATATGTATTGATGAGGAAAGACACCCTTAATATACAGTAGAGTGAAAAAGAGCAAGTTACAGAATTATATGTATGGTATGATCTCATTTATGGACTAATGTGTATAGATATGCGTAAATATATATCACCTCCTTGCATATATACTTATTTATTCCTTTGTTATGTGCTCCCCAACTAGAATGTATACTCCAAGCTAGCTGGGGCTGTGTTTTGTGCCTAGGACAGTGCCTGGGATGTGGTGGGCACTCAGTAAATATTTGCTGATTGAACTAACAATACCCAGAAGGACATACAGCTCACTTTGTGTTCTCTCTGGGGAGTGTGATTACGAACATGCACAAATATTTGTGTATATATGTGTTGGGGAAGACTTTTGGGGTCAGCTGGCAAAGATCATGGGGAATAAAGCCCCAGAGTCCATGTCAGTATTGAGAACTCAGGGATTAAAAAGAATGAAGGCAGCAGAGGCAATAGAAGGATCCATGAGTTGGGCAACTTGGAGACAGTGGGACAGGGAAATTGCAATTGGGAGGAATCAGGAAAAAGAAAACTTGCCCTGTGGATGGAACACATGAGGAAATGAAAGAGAAGAATGAGAGCAAGGAGAGAAATTAAATCAGAGTATGTGAGGAAATCTGACTTTGCAATTATAAGTTCTGTGATTTTGCCCTGCGCACTCCTGCCTCTAGTCACTGTCAATCCTGTTTTCTTTTCCAGGACGCTCTTCACCCACATCTTCACTTAGCCAGCATCTGTTCTTCCTTCTGCTCTCAGCTTAGATGTTTCCTCCAGAAAGCTTCTTCTGATTCCCCCTCTCTCCCCTGATGTCAACCTGACTTGCTCCTCCAGGGTGTTCAGACAGCATCTCCCACTCCCTCTGCTGTAGCTCCTGTCACTGGGATTGTAACTGCACTCCTCTTGTCTGTCTTGTCCTCTATACTGTGAGCTCCTTGAGAGAAGGAGCATGTCTTGTGAATCTTGGTATCCAGGACCTGCACGGTGGCTGGCTCATAGTAGGTACTTAATAAATGTTGGTGAGTAAGTGGTATGAATTTGTGACTTATTAAGCTGAGATTTGGATTCGAAATTAGAAAACCTTCGCTTAAATCTTGCCCTCTCTTACTTCTAGCTCAATGACTAAGGACAAGTAACGTAACCTCTCTGGGGCTTAGTTTTCTCTGCTGTGAAATGGGGCGATGCTGTCCATTCTACAGGCCGCATCACCCTAAACATACCTAATCTTGTCGGACCACAGCTTCTCGTGGGGCTAAATAATATTGTGGGTGGGCAAGCCATTTTTTGTGAAATAAAAAGTGATTTTAAAATAGGTTATTATTAGAGTTCAGAATGTGTGTGTGCTTACATGTCTATGTGTGTCTGTAGAGTTGATGAAGAAAGAAATTTTAATATGCAAAAACGTTTATAATAAACAATGGTAGCACCTCTGCTTCTGAATATTTTTAAAGTGTTTTTGACAGTTTAGAACAGCACTGTCCAATAGAACTTTCTGCAAGGATGGGAATGTCCTACATCTGTGCTGTCCAACTTAGCAGCCACTCATCACATGTGGCTATTGAGCACTGGAAATGTGGCTCGTGCAATTGAGGAACTGCATTTTTAATTTTATTTAATTTTGATGAATTTAAATAGCTACTAGCTAGTGGCTATCTAATTGGACAACATAGATGTAGGACATCTCCACCATGGCAAGAAGTTCTGTTAGAGCTGATTTCGAGTTTCGGTGGGTGGTGAAAACTCAGTTGACTTCTTGGGTCAGGAGGGCGTTGTAAATGTCAGAAGCAGCTGGATATAGGACTGAAGGACATGGCGTGCTCTGACCTCAATGGCATTCCCATTCATTTGTAGACACTTTGGTTTAGGATAGCAGTTGCCAGTTTTAATTTCTGGGTTAATCCCTGGGGATATTTGTTAATATGGAAGGAGCTGACCTGCCTCAAAGCTTCAAATCCATCTTGAGACTTGAGATATCTATGAGTTATCTACATATTTTCTACCTACCTAAGTAACTTACCCATCTACATCAATAATTAAAGTGAGGAGGTGGGCTACCTCGGCGGTGCCTCTCAGATGCATATTTAATCACTGCGTTCCCAAGGAAATTGGTGAGAGTTATACTCAAGTCAGTGATTCAATAATCTGCATTTGTGATGATGCAATAAGTCAGGGAATAGGTTAATACTATTTAATGATCGATAGGAAGACCAGCAGTGCTCACTTCGAATTTTGTAAGACCAACATGAAAACCTCAGGAGAACTTTTTCTATGCATAGTCTAATTTTTTTCTAAAATCCGTGTTATCTAGCAGATGCCACTTTGAAAATGTTGTTTATCACGTGGCCTCAACAGCAAGGGAAGGTGGGTTTTTTCTCCAATGTTTTCTAACACGTCTTCTTCCCTCTTCCTAGAATTCTGCCGGTGTGTTCTGCCAAGGAAAAATAATAAGGTCCAAATAAAGAGAGAATCTGGGAAGGCGATATACTTCGCAGTAGTTTCTGGTGCATTTATAATCACCCTTGGTCATGTTGAGCAGCAGACACACTGAGGGCAACCTTCTCCAGAGGAAAGTGGAAAATTCAGAAACATCATCAAATGCAGAAGAGCACACATCACCCACTCGAGTTAGGAAAATGAAATTCTACTCCTCTAGATGCAAATATTTTGAGAAGTCAGTGGGCTGTGTTTTTCAATAGTACCCCAAGATGATTTATGGTGACATATTTCAGTCTACTTTTAAAAGATATTTTATGATTTTTCCTGTTCTAATTTTTTATAGTATACCTATCTTTAGTCATGTCTAAACAAATAGACTGATAGAATTAACCATCACCAAAAAGCTAACACCCAGTTTCGCTTCAGTGTGCAAGAATTCATTAGGGTCAGTTGGTCTTTGTGTTCTAAATAACTCAAATGAGTGACCTTGGGCACTGAGCTTTCTACTGGCCTTGTCGCCTCCTGTCAAGGTAGGCATGCACATTCACCTGCTTGGGCTATGGACACTAATCATGATGAGTTGATTCAAAGCTTGCGGAGAAGCCACCAGCCTTTCAGCCTGTCTACAGTGTTGGCCTGGTCAGTGCTCCCCTAGGATACGCTGGAGAGCAGACCTGTTTCTGTGAGGTGACTTAGCATGGCAAAATCCCACCGCATAAATACAGACTCTCCTACGCCGCCTCCATCAGCTCTCTGAATCTCGGTGCTCCTATGTGTGAGGCTCAGGAGCTATCTGGCGAGGATGGCGAGGAGGCCTGGGGACATGGAATATGGAGGCCAGGATTGGGAACCCAAACTCAGCTTCATTTTACTCAGCCTCTAGAGTAAAGCCTTCTATATTTAAGGGTGCAGAGCTTTAGAAAAACTCCAAACAATGGTTGAACAGTTAATTATTGCTCAAAAGGGCTCTGATAAACCTTTTAAACCCATAGTATAAGTGAGTAGTTTCTTTAAAACTAAGATCCTATAAAAATTTATTTTCATAAAATTTCTTTTCCTTACCTTTTCCCAGTGGTGTGTGTGTGTTTGAACCTCTAGCTAAAATACTAGAATTGTGACCTCTTTGTGATTGGAAATGTGCCCTCAAGAAGACGTCTTTGACTTTTTCTTTTCTAACCTAATGTGGAAACCTTAAGACTTATTTTTAAACAAAAGACACCACTGATCTTGAGAAATTTACTCCTTTTTATTTTTTTAAACAAATGAAATGAACTGCTTGGGGAGCCCAAGGTCACATTAATTCTATGCAGCTATGCCCCTCAGGTGTCGTAGCAATGGAAAACCCATTTCTATTACAGGAATCAAGGAAGGTTTCCTGAGGAGGCAGCAGTGAAGATGTGCCTTGAAAAATGGGGCAGGTGGGTTTAGGGAGCATAAAGAACAAGGCAGAAGCTAAGAGTATGTGGGGCAGCAGTAGACAGTGGGCCTGGAAGAGCTGGCTGGAGGTATTTTGTGGAACTGGAGAGACCAGGGTGGGAAGTCTGTACTTAATTCAAAATGTAGTGCCCCCATTGTCCACGAACATGACAGTTACAGGGTAAAATGGTGAGTAAGACCAAGGACAAAGGCAATGCAGAGAAATGTTAGCCAAATATTGGAAGCTGGAAAGCTGATACACAAGTGATACCTGACTCAGTGGTCCAGAGAGAAGAGAAAAGTAAAGCCTACAGAGAGTGAGTGTGTGCGGGCGCAAATGAAGAAATGGCCCCATTCCTTTCACAGAATCCTGAAAATCTTCTGGGGTTAGGGGTACTGAAGATGAGTGCAGCAGGTGTTAAAAATAGGTTTAAGCACTTAAGAAGTGAGGAGGAGCCCAAACCCTGTCACGGCCCCACATGGTGGAAAATGGAAGGTTTCAGGGCTCCAGATGTCCGGCCTCCAGGTATATGACAGAGGCAGGGAGCAGAATCCTATTAGTGACTTAGGACCCATGCCTCTGACACCAACTCCAAGAACACTGGTGCCCAGGGTTTTCTGCCCACCCACCCCCTCTACCCTCCGCTCCAGGCAGAGAGTGGAGGATAAGGTCCTGCCTGGGAGAAAAGATGCACAGACATTGACAAGCAGGAGTTCTCCTGCCCGTGGACAAGCACAGCCCCCACACACACACGGCTTTCTGTCAGCATCCTAGTGCCTCACTCTTGAGTGTGGGAAGAGAGCTGAGGATCACCAGACATCTGAGGGAAACCTCTCATGTGGAATGTGAGGATCAAGATAAAGAAATAGAAAAAAGGAAGTGTAGGACGCAGGGACAATGCCGAGTGAGCTGAAGGAAACCGAACGACAATAAACCATACAGCTAAGTCTCCTCAGAGAGATAAGGAACATACTGTATTCATGAAACAAGAACAGGACAGGACAGAAAGCTAGTCAAAGGGAGCATTCAGAGAGAAAAAAACGTTCTTGGAAATTAAATATGAAAGCAGAAATGAAAAATTCAACAGAGGATTTGGAAGATAAAATAATACCACAAATTGGCAGAGGATGAAAAATAGAGGAAAAAAATAGGAGGAAAGACAAGAAAATTAGAGGAGCAGGCCAAGAAATCTAATATCCAAAGAAAAGCTTCTTCAGAAAGAGAACAGGAAAATCAGAGATTAGGAAATGATCAAAGAAATAATTCAAAACAATTTCCTATGACCACAGCGCGTAAGTTTCTAGGTTGAAAGGGTCCTTTGAGAGCCCAGTTTAGTGAAGGAAAAAAAAAATACAAGGCTTGTACAAAGTTGTATTATCATGAAATTTCAAACCCTTGGAGACAAAGTGTCTTAAAAACTTCTGGAGAGGATAAATGGGTCCTGTAGAAACAGTTGCAAATCAGGATTCAGCCTTCTCAACAGTAACAATATAAGCTAAAAACACAGTAGAGCAAAATGTTTTCCAATCTCAATTTCTATATTTAGCCAAATGCTCAAAAGTGTGAGAGTAGAATAAAAAGTTTTTCAATATTTAGGTCTGAGTTTACCTTTCGTGCACAGTTTCAAGGCAGCCACTAGAGGATGGGCTCTTCCAAAATGGGAGAAAGGACCAAGAAAGCCGAGGACCCGAGATTCAGGAATGTGAGAATCTAGCCTAGGAGAGAAGTGAAAGGAGTTTTAAGATGATGGTCCCGTGATGATGGCGGTGTGGCAGGTGTACAGAGCAAACAGCTCAGATTAGGCTAAAAAAACCCAGAGGGCTTCGGGGGAGATGGGAGAATAGGGACTTCTGGAGTCTTGGGTTTGTCTCAGTCTATTGAGATGAATTAGTGATGGTACATAGAAAACTAAGCAAAAGAAAAAACAAGACAATTGTATAAAAAGAAAAATAATACATTTCTCAACTGTGTGTAATATTAATATAAGCATTATAAGGTAAATTCAGCCAAAATTTGGGATATTACCATATAGGAAGGTTAGGAAGGGGTGAATGGATTGTGCTCTCTGTAGGGATATTTTGTGAGTAGGTTAAAACTTAATCTTCCATAGTAGCAAATCAGTAGATAATATCTTACATTGAAATTCGAGCAAGGACAATATGTCATATGAGCATCATATCATATGATATCATATAAGTAGAAACAAACGGCAGAATAATCAGCCTAAAGAGATGGAAGTGGATGCGACTTGGGAGGTCAGGGGCCTCTGTTTTTTCCATTGCAATTACGTACATTATTATTTCAATTTTTAAAAAGCAAAAGAGAAAAAGGTGGTGGGAAATGAGTGTTGGTTTTTGACTAAGGGAGTGATAAGGTCAGAGTAACACTGCGGGATGCTTGGCACGTGTTGGGGCTGGGTCAGTGACGGCAGATGGTGAGCTCAGGTGGGAGGTCTTGAGGTGACCCAGACAGCAGACACAGAGGGCCTGGGCTGTGAGGGGCCCCTAGGAAGGGTAAAGACACTGAATCTGAGACCCCCTGCAGAGACTGAATGTGCGAGTCTTTGCCCTCCTCCCCTGGAGTCAGGAAGTTAGTTTTTGAAGCAAAATGCAGGATCATGGACCTTGTCCCTGTCAAGTTTAAATATCATGGTTCCAGTCCAGTGTTCCAGATAGTTGGGAAATTATTTATCAGATTTATTTAAAGTATATGCATAGTGAAAAATATGAACAGTATGAAAATATATAGAACACAAAGTAAGTTTCCCTTCTAACTCATCTCCCAGATGCCCTATTTCCTCACTCCAGAGGCAATCACTTTTCAATTTCTTGATCTTCCAGGAATTACCTATACACAAATTATCTATGCACAAACTAGCGAAGACTACAAATATCCTCTTTATTTTAACACATAATGATCACACCTTGCACACTGTTCAGCATCTCACTTTTTTCTCTCTCTCTATAGTGTATTTTTCTATTCAAACATATTTCTTGAGCATCATCTCTACACCAGGCACTGATCCAGGCATTTGGAGAGCTGAGCTGCTCATGCTGTATCCATATATGTGCATCTAACTTAGCCTTTATACAATGACCTAGCATTTAATAGGGTTACACTCAGATTTTCCATATCAGCTTCCTGTGGAAGGACAGCTGTGGAATTCACACAAGTTGAGAGTGTTTTGATTTTGAGGTGATCCTTGCCATGTTAGTATTTCTCACAGCTCTGTGCCATCAGAAAATTTGATTCATGTCTTCCAGATCTTCATGACATGGAAGGAAATGCTGAACTTTATAGAGGCACTTGGCATTGTCCCAGAGAATCCCCAGGATTTTGCTACAGGTTCTCAATTCTCATTGTGGGCATTTGCCTGCTTCCATGTAACTGACTTCCTGATAACCAGTGCTTTCCATTCCTTCTCTAAACCCACTGAGGAGCAACCTCTTTTGCAGAATGGGGCTGGTTGCTTGCTCTGGTCTGTCCAGGACTCCTGCTGCTTTCTGCTGTTGAGGCTTATGCTTTCCAAGAGTCACTAGTGTTTGCTCCAAGCCCATTTACACTGGTTGCGCTCACTCCTGTAATTATGTAAATTAGTTAAATGTCATGTGAACCAATGAAATGTGAGTGTGAAAAGGAAAAGCTGCTTATGAAAACTGAGCCACATGCTTTGAAAAAATTGATAAGGGTGAGTTGCTAACAAAAAAATTCTGTCCAGTTAGATGTGAGTGAGAGAACTACAGAAAATTGGTGAAAATTGTAAAGAAAAAAATCTAGAAAGAGTTTGGACTCAAGTTTCAAGTGTCTTTAAATTTTTGTTTTGCTTAAAAAAAAACCAACCTAGGGGGCTGGCATCATGGCCGAGTGGTTGGGTTCGTGTGCTCCACTGCAGGCGGCCCAGTGTTTCTTTGGTTCGAATCCTGGGCGCAGACATGGCACTGCTCATCAAACCACGCTGAGGCAGCATCCCACATGCCACAACCAGAAGGACCCACAACGAAGAATATACAACTATGTACTGGGGGGCTTTGGGGAGAAAAAGGAAAAAATAAAATCTTTAAAAAAAAAACAAACCTAGAAATCATAGAGGATTTATCAAAGATGTGCTTTCTGGAAGAAAGAGAACAAAACATGGACCTTGGCCTCAAGCAAGAGATTGCCAAATGATTGTACATTTTCTATATTTTAGTATCAAATGAAAATTTTGAAGTATATAGATATCATTTTATTTTATGATGCTTCTCTCTAACCAATTTGTTTTTTAGTTAATGGGTGAACTACCAGCCTTCTGCTGTAGTTGGTGAATGATTTGAATTCACTTGACAGTAATATCATTGAGTCCACAGTCATCATTTTATTCAAAATGTTACCATGGACAGCTGTTTCAGATGCTTACTGATGTCAAGATACGGAGATGAGCTCTCTAGCCTTTTCCTTGATCTTAATAACTCCAGGATTGTGAATAGTGTGATATGATGTGTTCTTTGTGAACTCTTTTGTTCTGATTGATTTTCCATTTTTTTCCTAAAAGGTCACCTGTATAATATGTGGCGGGTTTTCGTATACTCCTAATAGAAATTCTTCTAGTCTGAAATGCTGGACTTCCAATCTAGAAATTTTTCCAGTCTGGAATGTTGGGCTTCTATTCATTGTTGTGTCCTCTGTTTGTGCACAGTCATTGGTGGTATCTGTATGAAGATGTTATGCAAACATGTTTGGACTAGTGCAGCACCAAGGCTGCAATTGCAGAGGGAAAGAGATGCACGAAAATGCAAGCTCTACAGGGCTAATGACTTTTCCTTAGAATTTGACTGCACATAATGGCAAACTTATTTGTCCGTCAATATTTGTGTGTCTTTTTACTTTTTTAGAAATTGGAATAGTATTTGCTTGTCTTCATGCTTTTGGTTCCCATTTCTAACATTGCTAACAACCCTGAGAGGATCCCTGCCTGCCTGTAACTCAGAATTTGGAGACGTGAGTTCAGGTTCACTAAAGGACTCAGGGCTTTGTTGATATTTTGTAACTCACACTAGGCACAATTGCATTGTGAAGTTTTTTGTTTTCCACTTTCCATTTGAAGAGCATTGTACATCTTGGTTACTCTGGAAATGAGATAGACAATGTGGTACACTGGAAAGACTCAGGAAGCAAGATTCACAAGAAACGAGTTCTATTCCCTGTTGCTTTTGACCATGAAAATTTCCCGTAGTGCCTAGCAGTTAAGGGGCCCAGCAGCTCCTATGACTGCAGGAACACACCTTGCAAAGGCAAGCAGGCATGGCTGTCCTCAGCTTTTCATCTCTTGTTCTCCTTCAGAAGACCCCAAACGGTTGTAACTTCTAGTCTCTCTGCACCTGCTGGCCGGTTTTCTCCCCATGTTCTACCACTTCTCTATTCCGTGGCCTTTTTTCTCCCTGCCTCCTTTGAATTTGTTTATCTCTGGCTTCCATTTGGGCTATTACTATACTTATTATGGTTTTAAATTTATTGTAGTGGGGTTAAGTGAGCAAAACTTTGCTTTTTCTTTTTAAGGAAGAGAAAATGTCATGTGAAAGATGTCCATGTGTACTCTTTCTCTGACTAAAGCATGATGTCACCTTTTCTTTCTTTTCTTTTCTTTCTTTCTTCTCTTTCTTTCTTTTCTTTTCTTTTCTTTCTTTCTTTCTTTCTTTCTTTCTTTCTTTCTTTCTTTCTTT